>NC_091455.1:219610980-219645980 GCF_027789765.1 Dendropsophus ebraccatus | reverse complement strand
TGTGTCTGTCTGTGTTTTGGGTCGAGCTGTGTCTGTCTGTGTGTGTGGTGGGCAGAACTGTGTGTGTGTGTTGGGCCAAGCTGTGTCTGTGTGTGTGTGTCTGTGTATGTGTGTGTGTGTGGTGGGTTGAGCTGTGTCTGTGTGTGTGTGTTGGGCCAAGCTGTGTCTGTGTGTGTGTGTGTGTGTGTCTGTGTATGTGTGTGTGTGTGGTGGGTTGAGCTGTGTCTGTGTATGTGTGGTGGGCCGAGCTGTGTCTGTCTGTGTGTGTGTGGTGGGCCGAGCTGTGTCTGTGTGTGTGTTGGGCCGAGCTGTGTCTGTGTGTGGTGGGCCGAACTGTGTCTGTCTGTGTTTTGGGTCGAGCTGTGTCTGTCTGTGTGTGTGGTGGGCAGAACTGTGTGTGTGTGTTGGGCCAAGCTGTGTCTGTGTGTGTGTGTCTGTGTCTGTGTGTGTGTGTGGTGGGTTGAGCTGTGTCTGTGTGTGTGTGTTGGGCCAAGCTGTGTCTGTGTGTGTGTGTGTGTGTCTGTGTATGTGTGTGTGTGTGGTGGGTTGAGCTGTGTCTGTGTATGTGTGGTGGGCCGAGCTGTGTCTGTGTGTGTGGTGGGCCGAGCTGTGTCTGTGTGTGTGTGGTGGGCCGAGCTGTGTCTGTGTGTGTGGTGGGCCGAGCTGTGTCTGTGTGTGTGTGGTGGGCCGAGCTGTGTCTGTGTGTGTGGTGGGCCGAACTGTGTCTGTGTGTGTGGTGGGCCGAGCTGTTTCTGTGTATGTGTGTGTGTGTGGTGGGTTGAGCTGTGTCTGTGTGTGTGTGGTGGGCCGAGCTGTGTCTGTGTGTCTGTGTGTGTGTGGTGGGCCGAGCTGTGTCTGTGTGTCTGTGTGTGTGTGGTGGGCCGAGCTGCGTCTGTCTGTGTGTGTGTTGGGCCGAGCTGTGTCTGTCTGTGTGTGTATGGTGGGCCGAGCTGTGTCTGTGTGTGTGTGTGTGTGTGTGTGTGATGGGCCGATGTTTGTGTGCCATGTCTGTGTGTGTGTTGGGCCGAGCTGTGTCTGTCTGTGTGTGGTGGGCCGAGCTGTGTCTGTCTGTGTGTATGGTGGGCCGAGCTGTGTCTGTCTGTGTGTGGTGGGCCGAGCTGTGTCTGTGTGTGTGGTGGGCCGAGCTGTGTCTGTCTGTGTGTGTGGTGGGCCGAGCTGTGTCTGTCTGTGTGTGTGGTGGGCCTAGCTGTGTCTGTCTGTGTGTGTGGTGGGCCGATGTTTGTGTGCCATGTCTGTGTGTGGTGGGCCTAGCTGTGTCTGTCTGTGTGTGTGTGTTGGGCCGAGCTGTGTCTGTCTGTGTGTGTGGTGGGCCGAGCTGTGTCTGTCTGTGTGTGGTGGGCCTAGCTGTGTCTGTGTGTGTGGTGGGCCGAGCTGTGTCTGTCTGTGTGTGTGGTGGGCCGAGCTGTGTCTGTCTGTGTGTGTGTGTTGGGCCGAGCTGTGTCTGTCTGTGTGTGTGTGTGATGGGCCGATGTTTGTGTGCCATGTCTGTGTGTGTGGTGGGCCGAGCTGTGTCTGTCTGTCTGTGTGTGTGGGGGGCCGAGCTGTGTCTGTGTCTGTGTGTGGTGGGCTGGTTTGCATGCTGCTGTCAGTTACCGTTCTCTCCTTAGGGCCCTATTTCACCGAACGATTATCGTTTGCATAATCGTTAACGATTAACAATCTCAAACGACTGCTATTGCGAAAGACCTGAAAACGTTCACTCATTTCCATGGAACGATAATCGTTACTTCTGATCGTAATTGCGGTCGTGTTTTCTTCGCTATTTTTCGTTATTGCGTTCGTATCTATTGCGAACGACCGAACGATGTCTTATTCAATGCAAACGATTTGCAAACGTTTTGCGAACGAGCAACGATAAAAATAGGTCCAGGTCTTATAAAGCGATCGATTTCTTGTTCGGTCGTTAATCGTTAACTGCATTTTAACCGAACGATTATCGTTTAGATTTTGAACGATTTAACGATAATCTGAACGATAATCGACTGGTGGAATAAGGCCCTTAGTCCCCTTTTCCTCCTCTGCTCCCTCCGAATCCAGCTCATAGCCTGCCATCACCTGCCCGGCCTGCACCAGCTGACAGCTGAGCCGTTGCCATGACCTGTCTGACACACATCAAGGTATTCCCACTATTTTCAGGCTGCCCAACAGGGTTATAAAGCTGTGTAACCCTTATAAATTGCAGAATGTGTTAAACACAGTTGTAGTTATACGAACATGTCATTGCATCCTGTAGAGCAGTATTCCCCAGCCCCTGGCTCTACTGAGAGTTGTAGTATTTCTGTAGCTGGAGAGCCACAGGTTTGGGAACACTAGCACAAAATATCACGTAACAACCCCCATTCCATGATATCATTCATGCAGAGCAGGGGGGACTAGAGGAACCATACAGGCCAGTAAAGCATTTTTTTGTTTGTTTTAATTACAGATAAAAGAGAGAGTAGTAGTTTGATGATGATGATAATGATGATGATGATGATGATGATAAAGGGGCAGGAGGATGATGAGGATCAACATATGGGCACAAGCTACTAATATATCCAGTCAGTCACACAGCCTGTATGCTGCTCTGAGGTAGGGTGTGTAGTATACTGGGGTGTGTAATATACTGTGACCGGATACTGGGGTGTGTAATATACTGGGACCTGATACTGGGGTGTGTAATATACTGGGACCTGATACTGGGGTGTGTAATATACTGGGACCTGATACTGGGGTGTGTAATATACTGGGACCTGATACTGGGGTGTGTAATATACTGGGACCTGATACTGGGGTGTGTAATATACTGGGACCTGATAATTGGGTGTGTAATATACTGGGACCTGATACTGGGGTGTGTAATATACTGGGACCTGATACTGGGGTGTGTAATATACTGGGACCTGATACTGGGGTGTGTAATATACTGGGACCTGATACTGGGGTGTGTAATATACTGGGACCTGATAATTGGGTGTGTAATATACTGGGACCTGATACTGGGGTGTGTAATATACTGGGACCTGATACTGGGGTGTGTAATATACTGGGACCTGATACTGGGGCGTGTAATATACTGGGACCTGATACTGGGGTGTGTAATATACTGGGACCTGATACTGGGGTGTGTAATATACTGGGACCTGATACTGGGGTGTGTAATATACTGGGACCTGATACTGGGGTGTGTAATATACTGGGACCTGATACTGGGGTGTGTAATATACTGGGACCTGATACTGGGGCGTGTAATATACTGGGACCTGATACTGGGGTGTGTAATATACTGGGACCTGATACTGGGGTGTGTAATATACTGGGACCTGATACTGGGGTGTGTAATATACTGGGACCTGATACTGGGGCGTGTAATATACTGGGACCTGATACTGGGGTGTGTAATATACTGGGACCTGATACTGGGGCGTGTAATATACTGGGACCTGATACTGGGGTGTGTAATATACTGGGACCTGATACTGGGGTGTGTAATATACTGGGACCTGATACTGGGGTGTGTAATATACTGGGACCTGATACTGGGGTGTGTAATATACTGGGACCTGATACTGGGGTGTGTAATATACTGGGACCTGATACTGGGGTGTGTAATATACTGGGACCTGATACTGGGGTGTGTAATATACTGGGACCTGATACTGGGGTGTGTAATATACTGGGACCTGATACTGGGGTGTGTAATATACTGGGACCTGATACTGGGGTGTGTAATATACTGGGACCTGATACTGGGGTGTGTAATGCTCCTTTTATGTTGTTCTAACTGGGAAATTCAGAAGAAAAAAAAATGGCAAAAAGACACACCCACAATAGGCCACACCCCACAGAGACCATGCCCATAATAGGTCACACCCCTTGTGAATGCTAAAGTGTCCCTGAAAAAAGATTTCAAATGTTGGCAACTATGGAACTGCAGTGCAGAAAGGGGTGAGTGGGGCTGGCGCCCCCCCCCCCCCAGCTATGGGCCCGGTCACCATGGCGACCGCTGCGACCCCTATAGCTACGCCACTGCCTCCTTCTGATGTTGAGTATAGAAGATCTCGGCACTCACGTCTTGCTGCAGTTATATATTTATTAGATGCATATAAACAGAATACGCTGCACGCGTTCTGAAATGACGGTCTTTTTCAACAGCATAGTAATACATGTATCATGGCACAATATATACATGTCATGAGACTGACAATGATTACGACACATCACCTGATCTATATATATTGGATATACCATACGGCGCCATTTCATCTATCCCGTACCCTCACTCTGAAGTATCTGCAAAAAAGAAAATGAAATAGACAAAATAAAGATTGGATTGAATCACAAGAGTTTAGATATCTCGTAATCCCTATTCAGACCATGCGGTTCAAGTGTACGAAGTGAGTGGATCCAAAAGGCTTTGCGCTTAAGTAACAATCGCTTGATATCACCTCCTCTTCTCGGTAAGTGTACCTGTTCAATTATTTGAAACTTACGTTGTGAAATCTGATGTTGACATTTATGAAAATGATGTGGGACTGGTAACGAGGTTTTTACATCTAATTGTCCATTTGAGCTGAAATAAACGATCCTTCATTTTCTGTGTGGTTTCACCAATGTATATTAGGCCACACGGGCACTTCAACAGGTATACCACATTTTAGCTATCGCATGTGTAGAAGCCTCTTCTTTTATACCGTTTACCTGTATGGGGATGGCATATTGTGTCACCTTGTATTACATTTGAGCACTGCTGGCAATGTAAACAGGGATATGTACCTGTTCTTTGGCTGCGGAGGACCTTGTGAATCTGAAGCTCTAGTGCCCAGGTCAGCTGTCACTAGCCTATCTCTCTAGTTGGGTGCCCTTTTATTACACAAAAGTGGAGGTGTCTTAAACTCTACTACTCCTGGATGTGCTTCCTGTAATATATGCCAGTACTTCTTAACTTCTCCATCTATGATGTAATTTAGGGGGAGAAATTTGTGAACAAAAGGAATACGTGGCATATTGGTCTTCTCCTGGGCTATCCTGGGTTTGACAGCTTCATTAAGAATTTTACGGGGATAACCCCTATCATTAAATCTTTCTCTCATCTCAGTTAGACGTAATTCACACACGTCTGGGTCGGATACTATCCGACGGGCCCGATCAAACTGAGAGATCGGAATTAATTTCTTCACCATGGGGGGGTGACCACTCAAATAGTGTAGCATACTATTGGGATCCGTTTCTTTCCTGTACAAATCACTAAGGAGTTTGCCTTCCGAGTCTTTGTATATCATTGTGTCTAAAAAGCTCACATTTTTCTGATCGAAATTGATTGAAAATTTGAGTTCATCCCATATGTTATTCAAGTATCGGTGAAAAGACATTAATGTGTCCAGTGGCCCCTCCCATATGCAAGCAATATCATCAATGAAACGATACCAAATGTTGGCGTATTTTTAAAAATCCGGATGTACGTATATAAATCGCTCCTCAAAGTCCGCCATGTAAGAGTTTGCATATGGGGAGGCCACGTTCGACCCCATCGCCGATCCCCGCTTCTGTATGTAGAAAGAGTCCTCAAAGAGAAAATAGTTTTCCCGCAAAACAAGATTCAATAGTTCCAGGAAAAACTCCTGCTGAGCCCCTGAGTATGGGCTAGACAGCAAAAGTTTTTTCACTGCCGCAATGCCCTTGTCGTGTACAATAGATGTGTAAAGGATTTCCACGTCTATCGTAACTAACCAGCTGTCTGATTTAACTGGTCCCACATTTCTCAATTTTTCTAAAGTTTCCCAACAGAAAAGATTTTGTGTTTTTTACCAAGGGGGTTAATGCTTTCTCTAATACTATGGCCAGAGGACTGAGTATCGAATCTGTAGATGCCACGATTGGACGACCCGGAGGATCGTCCAACCGTTTATGTACCTTAGGCAGGATGTATAGAACAGGTGTGATAGGGAAATCATGCTGGAAATATTGTGTCATTTTATCGTCAATAATCCCGGCTTCTGAGTACAATTTGACAACATTCTGTATTTTATTCCTAATTATAGATACTGGATTATTGGATAACTTGCGATATGTATCAGTGTCGGCTAATTGGCGATATATTTCCCGTCTATACATCTCAATATCCATTACCACGACTGAGCCCCCTTTATCCGCGGGTTTAATAATGCATTTTTTGTTATTCATTAGTGATCTCAAGGCTACTTGTTCTTCATGGGACAAATTATTACGTACATGAAAAGATCCCTTCTCATATTCTTTTCTAAATTTCTCCATTTCAGCCATAACCAAATGCACATAAAACTCTGTTGCATGATCGCTTTTCGGGGGGTTAAAAGTACTTTTTATCCGCAGTCCCAGGTTATGTAGGCACAGACAATCAGAAACATTAGTCTCTTGAACTGATCGTCATCTTTCTTAGAAAAGAATGCTTTGAGTCTTATATTACGGAAGAACCTGGTCAGGTCCATATCCATTTGAAAGAGGGTGAATGTGTGGTCCTTTCCTCGGATAAAGAAGACCCAACCCCTAGACAATATTTATTCAGGCCAGAGGATACTCAAAAACTTATCAAGGTCATTTGTGCATCTCTTAAAGTGGAACTCCAGGTAGAGGTTAAAAAAATGAAACTTCTGCAGAAGCATAACGCATTACTTACCTATCTATCCCAGTTTCAAAACTACCAAAAATCCATTTGTTTGGGGATTTTGTTCTGTATTGTGTTTCTGTACTTTCTGGTTAAGCAGTTCCCAGAATGCAGCACTGGTTCCAGAATGCAATGCTTTCCCTCAGCTGTTCATAACAGTCCAAGAGAAGTTGCAGCAGCTGCTTCTGGCCAGTCAGAGATGGTGAATCACTCAGGGGATTGGGGGATGCAGCCCCGCCTCCTGTGACATCACACCCTGCCCCCTGTCTGCATCATCAGCCTGTGCTCAGCAAACACACACAATGTGAGACAGAGACATGTGGGAGCAGGAGACAATGTGGATTGGCACAGAGGCTATTTTTTCTTCACTTCTTAGGTTTCTATCAGCTACCAGTGTGGCAGAACTGCACAGATATGATAATACATTACCTAGACACATCTAGATCACTTTTGATGTACTTTTAATAGAAAACAATTTTTCCTTATGTGTAGTTCCCCTTTAATATAGCAGAGGAAGAAAAACCCAGATCTATACAGGATGAAAATGTTAAGGAATTAGCTTCAGACCAACTTATTTCCTTTCCAGAAAATATCCATAGTATTATAAAAGCAAAATGGAAAAAAATGGGAAAAGTTCAGGTGTTACCCCTTTGATGAAAATGATTGTCTAGACTGTGACTCTGTACCAAAAATTGATGTACCAGCAGCCAAGGTTGTAAAGAAACATCTGTTTTTGGACCCATTTGGGATGTCCTTATTCCCAATCCTTGGATAGTTCTGAATATGCAAAAACAGGGTCCATGGAGCCTCAGTTATGAGTCTCAAACATGGGCATAAACAGATATTCCTCCTGGGAAGGAAACCCATTGCTGAGGGGGGCCTCCCAGTGAGAAGATCACCAAACCACCCTGATACGTAGTCCCACTCAGTTGCGAGTAGTAGGACACAAATAGGAAAATACCAGGGTGACCCCTTTAGTGTAAAAGTCTAACTCAGTTGCGAGTATTGCGACATGACGAGGGAAAACCAAAGCCAGGAATCCATCCACAGACAGCTGTTTTGGGGAATTGCCCCTTATAAGTGTGGAGTAGGATTCAGGGAGGGCGAAACAGGCGCAGCTAGTGCAGCCCGTACATGACAGGGGGGGGGCAGTAAGGGGTTAATTAGCTAAGCTGGGGCTGTATGTTAGGGATTTCAGGCGGGGAACACTGGCCTATAACAGAGTGTGGCGCAGTGTGAATAGGCCAATAGAAGGGGCAGTAGGAGCGTGGGGGGGAGTGGCCAGCAAGTAGTAGAAAAGGCTGGGGGGAGGGCTTACCTCATTCTCTTCTGACGAGAAGCAGCAGGGAGCATGTCACGGCCGTCCAACGCGGAAGATACCCTCATGGCTTCCCTCAGGGATGCTGCAGCGCGCCATGGGGCCGACTGGCTGCAGGAACAGTTCAGTAAGGTGATCAGGGAAGCGGGGGGAGGCTCGGGACCCCCTGGGAGCCGTCCTCCCCCACGCCGCTGGCGCCCGCCGGAGCGGCTCAGCCCAGAAGCCTGGCGTGTAGGGAGCCCTCAGGAGGACCCTCCAGCCTCCTCTGCCCGACCTGAAGCTCCTGGGTCCCAAGGGAGAGCTGGGAGGAATCCCGCAGTGCGTCCGGGCTCCGGACTGCAGGAGGAAGCTCACTCTGCTCCCCCTCCTCCTCTGAGCCGGCTTCTCCTTCTGGACCTGTAACGGCTGGCCCCTCCCGTCGGCACCACCAGGGGGCAGCCCGTCACGTGATTCGCAGGGAGGCGGCCTCCCGGAAGCAGCACAGGCAGGGGAAATGGGGTAGGGGCCGGACTCCTGCTGCTGCTGCCAGCTCCCCTGTGCTGGAATCTGTCTCCAGGGGGGGTTCTGCCCTTATCAGCTGGACCTGCTCGAGGGGGGGCTCGGCGTGCTACATCCCAAACAGACCGCAGTCAGCCTGATGCAGCCCGCTCCACTGACGACGTGCGCCCAGCAGTGGTACAGGCGCAAGGGGGGAGTTCTCATCCTTCCCTTGGCGCGCTTCACAACGAGGACATCGTGGCAGGATGTACATCGCGGGGCCCTATTCGGATGAGGACGCTTCAGGGAGCCCAGAAGAGGGTGAAATCCCAGCTATATCTGCTCCACTACTGGATTCTGCAGTCGTGGCTGTTCCAGCGTCCGTCCAGAGTCAGCCTGGTAAGTCCCCTTCTGTGTCTGTGTCCCCTTCTGTCTTGTTTGATCCTGTTTCTGGTATGAGTGCTGGGGATGTCGTGAGTGGTCGGAGTGTTATGGGGGGTGAGGTGTTACCTGGTGTGTGTGAGGCTGGTGTGCAAGCGAGTTCTGGTGTGCAAGCGAGTTCAGGTGCGCAGCAGGTTCCCGGTTTGCAGCCGAATGCTGGGGTGCAGGCAGTTCTAGGGTCTGTTGTGCAGCCAGTTCCTCTGGCACTGGCGGGTTCGGGTGCGCAGGTGGCTCAGGTTTTGCCGGTTGCTGCATGGCTGGGGAGTGGCGGGATGCAGGCTCCGGTAGTTTCAGCGGCTCCTACAGCTGTTGCTACAGTGGGGGACGCTTCGGTCCGGCTGGATGATTCCGCCAGGGGTGAAGTGTACGTCTGCTTCGATGGCCCATTGGGAGCCCATTTGAAGCAGGATGTGCGTGATAAGATCTGGCACGACGAATACGTCGAGATATTCTCCCTCCTGCCGCTGGAAAAATTTAACATCGACAAGGGCAAGGTTGACGAAAGCAAGAAGGAGGAGGAGAAGCGGCGGTATCGGCTGATACCCCGCACGTTCTCTAATTGGTTACAGGCTTTCGCCATCCTTGCCAGTGTCTTTAGTGAAAGGGCCCCTCAGAATTGCTCGGCCCTTTTCTGTTACATGGACTCGATAGGCAAGGCCTATCGAGTCTATGGAGGTACTGCTTGGCTCAGGTATGATGAGCAATTTCGGCAGCGAAAGGCTTTGAGACCATCGCTGTGCTGGGACCATAAAGACATTGCTTTATGGATGTGACTGATGGCAGCGGCACGTGCGCCGTCGCAGCCATTTCGCTCGGGGGCCAGGGGATCGGCCACATTGGCCAGGAACTCGGCCTCCCAGCGCCCCGGGTGTTGTTGGCAGTTCAATGAGGGACGCTGCCGATTCGGCACGGATTGCAAGTTTAAGCACGAGTGCAGCACCAGCGGCGGCACTCACCCTCAATCTCGCTGCTTCAGGAAGTCAAAGGGACGCCCAACTAAGTCTTCGCGCAAAGGGCCGGACGCCGGTGAAACTCGAGGCGATGTTGCCTCTCCTAAGTAGGTATCCAGATCAAGAGGCGGCCCGGCTCTTGCGTGAGGGTTTTCAGTTCGGCTTCCGTATCCCATTTTCCCCTGAGGCCCCAATGTTTCGCCCACCTAATCTGAAGTCGGCCAGGGTTCGACCCGAGTTGGTGGGCGAGAAATTGGGGAAGGAGGTGGCTCTGGGGCGCATGGCGGGCCCCTTGGCGGACCCACCGTGACCTCACCTGCGGGTCTCTCCTTTGGGTTTGGTCCCCAAAAAGGAGCCCAACAGGTTTCGGTTGATCCATCATCTGTCCTACCCGGCGGGTGGGTCAGTTAATGATGGCATTGATCCTTAGACTTGTACGGTTTCATACGTGTCCTTTGATCGGGCAGTTGACTGGGTGCGGAGATGTGGACCGGGGGCGCTGATGGCCAAGACGGACATCGAGGCGGCCTTTTCGGTTGCTACCAGTACACCCAGAGTGTTTCCATTTGTTGGGCTGTATGTGGGATGGGCAGTATTATGTGGACTGTTGCTTGCCCATGGGCTGCTCGATTTCATGTGCCTATTTTGAAACATTTAGCACATTTATCGAGTGGGTCGTGCGCAAGAAATCAGGTTTGCATTCGATTTTGCATTACCATGATGATTTCTTGTGTGTTGGCCCGGCAAGGTCTGCTGTTTGTTCTGTTCTTTTGCATACGGTTGAATGGGTGGCGGATAGGCTCGGCATTCCGTTGGCACCGGAGAAGACGGAGGGCCCGGCAACGTTGGTTCGCTTCATGGGCATAGAAATCGATTCGGTGGCAATGGAATGCCGTCTCCCCCCGGACAAGTTGCAGGATTTACGGTCGTTGGTGGGTTGTTTTTTGGGTTTGCGCAAGGTGCGGCTGCGCCAGCTTCAGTCCTTGTTGGGCAAATTAAATTTTGCCTGCCGCATCATGCTGATGGGGCAAATTTTTTGTCGTAGCCTGGCTTCCGCGACGGCGGGCGTCCGTTCCCCTCTTCATTTCATCCGGCTGACCGCTGAACATCGGGCTGACCTTAGGGTGTGGGCCGAGTTCCTGGGTCGGTATAATGGCCGGTCAATGTGGCTAGAAGATTGGGTGGAGACTGTGGATATCGAGCTGTTTACGGATGCTTCTGGGTCTGTCGGTTTTGGTGCGTATTTTGCAGGTGAATGGTTTGCAGGGGAGTGGCCGGAATGTTGGCGGGTGAATGGCCTGGTGCGGAATTTGACGTTGCTTGAACTTTTCCCCATAGTGGCGGCTGTGGAGGTGTGGGGGCCCCGGTTTCGCTGTAAGAGGGTGCGCTTCTGCTGCGACAACTTATCGGTATTGCAGGCGATTAACAGCCTGTCTGCTTCCTCCCCTCCGGTCGTTAATTTGCTACGACACCTTGTTTTGCGCGGGCCTGAGCTGAATGCGTGGCTGTTTGCACGTCACCTGCCGGGTGTTCGGAACTCCATTGCTGATTCGCTTTCTCGTTTACAGAGGGATCGTTTTCGAGTGTTGGCCCCGGAAGCGGATCAGCAAGGGAGGACCTGCCCGGCCAGTCTGTGGAACCTGGTCTCCGAACTGCCTTCCGCCTGATGGAGTGTGCTGTGAACAGTTCTACTTGGAGAGGCCGTGCGGCTGCTTGGCAGGAGTGGTTGTGCTTCTGTGGTAATGTAGGATCGGATGGTTTGAGTGGGGACCTCGTTCCGCTCCTGCTTCTGTTTGTGGGGGATGCTTTTAATGGTGGTGTTTCGCAGCTGGGTTGGTCAGGAAATTGGCCGGGATCTCTTACTGGTTGCGAATGCTGGGTGTGCATGATGCCACGAAAGAGTTTTTGGTTCATCAGTCTGTTGCAGGATACAGGAAGTCGAGAGTATCCAATGATGGTCGCCGGCCGGTGTCTTTTGGGATATTGTCAAGACTGTTGGGAGTGTTGGACGGTTTGTGTACAGATGGTTTTGAATGCGCTTTATTCGAGCTGCTTTTTCTTTGGCCTTTGGAGCCTTTAGAATTAGCGAGCTCATTAGTCGGTCTTGTTTGTCTGATGATGGTATGTTGTGTGGGGATGTGTGTTGGTCGGTTGATCGGGTGTCTTGGGGAGCGGAAAGAGTGTGGTGTTGTACCCGGTCGCTGGCTCTCCGGCCTGCCCGGTGAGGTGTGTGGGTGACTACTTGGTGTTGGGGCCTGAGGGGCGGGGTAACTCCTTCCTTGTCCATCAGGATGGGAGGGCTTTGTCCCGTTTTCAGTTCATAGCAGTGTTCCGCAAAGGCCTGGAGCGTTTGGGTTTGCCGCCCCGTGAGTTTGCTTCCCATTCCTTTCGGATTGAGGCCGTTAGATGTGGCTTGGATGAGGGTGTGGTGCGTCAGATTGGGAGATGGGAATCCGCACGGTTCCGTTCATACGTGCGTTTGGGTTTGCTGTAACTGTTTTACCCTCTTGTTTTGTTTTGTGTGTTTTTGTTTTCCTAGGTGGGGCTTGCTTGGTTTGGATTCTCGGGCACTCATATGTTCGTCGGGGCGCCCAGTGCGCGGAAGTTAGAGCTGAGGGACGGCAATTGGGCTTTTCACAGAGCTCGGTGCATGTACGGTGGATCGGGGTGCCGGGCATGCTGTGGAGCGGGGTATTGCCTGAGCTTCATTTTTATACAAGGCTGGATCGGGCCCCGGATATTTTAGTATTGCATGTGGGTGGGAATGACATGGGAGTCCGTTCCTCCAGGGACCTGATCCGTGATATTAAATTCGATTTGCTCCGGCTCTGGTCGCTGTTTCCTGGGATCATAGTGGTGTGGTCCGAAATTGCGGCCCGATTTGTTTGGCGGCATGCCCGCTCTGTTGACCGGATCAATAGTGCTAGGGGGCAGATCAATAGGGAAGTTTTGCGCTTTGTTTTGCGCAACGGGGGGATTGTGGTCCGGCACAGTGATTTTGAAGTTCCCGGCTGGGGATTCATGGACAGTGATGGGGTGCAGCTCAATGAGGTTGGCATGGACCTTTGGTCATCTAATTTACAGGATGGCATCGAGACTGCATTGAGGGTTTGGAGGGACTCCCAAGCCCAAGGATTCGGGCTTGCTCGCAGTGGCGGAGGGGTGGTCACTGATGGCCCTGAGTGAGGTGGTTCGGGGGCCCATTTAAAGTAATGGGGAACCCGTGTTTGACTGGTTATTCTGAGGTTCCATAGGAACCAGGGGGAAAAGAAAAAAGCAGTACATGGCATATTTGTCAGCCCCGAGCCGGTGCGGTGCGACTGGGGATTAGAGTCTACATTGGTACTGCTCTTTTGGGCCATCTGTCACCTCCCCTGGGAATTATTGCTATTTTATAGTTAAATGTTTACAAAAGGTTACAAATGTAATTTAAAGTTGTTATGGTGACAAATGTTTACAGAGTGTTTCTTTTATGTTACTGTTTAATAAAAGGCTGCTGTGGCCAGTATTTCCAAATGTCACTCAGCGTTGTGTCCTTATTGGAAAGGGGGGTATTATGTACGGGTTTTACTAGATGTGATGGGTCAACTCCCTTCCCCGAAATCGGCCTTACCCAGGTCATGGCTATCAGAGGTAATGAATAGTAAACTAGCAAAACACAACAAATTTTTCAGGGGGCAATGTATCAGTGGAGACTCCATTGGATTTGTTTGCCTATCTCCTTGAGCTCAGTGATTGAATATGCAAAAACAGATAGAACTTGATTCTACCCCTCCGTCTCATTTTGTGATTACAACTCAGGGCCCTAAGACTTGGGGTACTATTACACAGAACAATTATCATTATCATTCCGTGTAATATATACAATGATCAGCCGATGATCGCTGTCATAGGCTGATCGTTGATATAGGATTTAACCTATAATTGTCGGCCGCCGACCGCGTACGCTACGTGTAATAGCGGTGCATGGCCGGCGACTGACGATTTACATTACCTGTCCAGGCTGCAGGGCTCCTCTTGCGGTCTTCTTCCCGGATCCGCACGCTCCAGGTTCAGAGTGACCTGTCTGAGCTGACACACCGCTCAGCCAATCACTGGCCAGGACCGCCGCGGCCAGTGATTGGCTGAGCGACCTGTCAGCTCAGACAGGTCACTCTGAACCTGGAGCGTGCGGATCCGGGAAGAAGACCGCAAGAGGAGCCCTGCAGCCTGGACAGGTAATGTATAGTATGTAAAGTAAAAGCAAGGGCTGCAAGTACATCGGTAACGATGTCTCTACAGCCCTTGTTAAACCATAATCGGGCCGTGTAATAGGCCCAGTATTCTGCTAGATCGTCGCTCGTTTACAGTTATTATCGGGCCTTCATCGGTCCATGTAATAACACCCTTAGATTTTAGTGGGTGTTCAGGATCTCATTAAACTAGCAGTTTGTCCTGTCCCTCCAAAATCAAAGAGGTCTGTTCTTAGTAATGAAAGCCAATGGAAAGGCACATACCATCATCAAGCTGAAAACACAACAAATTTGTCACTTACAGAAAATTCTAAATGGAAACTAGCAAATCGGCCACTCAGTTAATAAAAGAAGGAGTCATTCTGGCAACAATATATGTAAAAGATGCCTATTACCATCTTTCTATTCATCAAGAGTCTCAACAGTTCCTCCAGTCTTTCCATTGTTATCATTTCCTATCACATACTTCTTGTGGCAGATTTGTAAACTATCTTTCAGATTCAGCCTTACAGAACCATACAACTTCTAAGTTCTGTGGGGTGAAAGCTCAATTTAGAAAAATCGGACTTGATGCCCAGCCACAAGAAGATATTTCTGGGGACCCACTTAGACTCTCGTCTTCAGAAATCCTTTCTATGCTGGCAGAAGCAGTAAACCCTTCGGACTCAAAACAACAAAAAAAAAAGGTTATATGCCTAAAATCCTACTTAATCTGAGTGCCAATCTAACAGCCTGCATTCAGTCAGTTGCATGGGCACAATTCCATTCAGGACCTCTACAGAAACTAGTTTTGTCAAAATGGAACCAAATCAGCTCTACAATGGTGGCCTCAGAGAAAGAAAAAACTAAGAAAAGGTAGTCCACTGGCATCAAACCTAATAGTGACCACCACAGAGACGAGCACCTCAGGGTGGAAATGGAGTCTGACATCTCTGGAGAGGTCATCCCACTTCCCACATCGTTCTAGTCCACACTGACAATGTGAGGGTAGTGGCATTCCTTCAGCATCAGGGAGGTTCAAGACATGGTTCTCTTCAGGACATAAAGGATGAAATCTTGTTTTGGGCAGAAAAACAGTTCATCTGAAAGGATCCTAGAGCCTGGAAGCAGACTTCTTGGGTCATCAGACTCTAGACCCAGGGGAATGGTCTCTAGCTCCATGGACATTGAGTATGATAGAGGAGAGATGGGGTGTGCACGTTACAGATTTGTTCGCAACAAAAAGAAATTCAAAAGTAAAAGGATTCTTTTCCCTGAATCCAAGAGACTCTCCAGCGGGAAGAAATGCACTGGACATCTTAGCCATGGCATCAGGGTCTCCTTTCCCTCTATTCCCACTCATTCCCATATCTTGGCCAAGAAGTGCTTGGTATCCTCTCCTAGCGAAGATGTCTACAGAGAGATCAATATTATTTCCACTTTCCCAAGACCTATTGATGCAGGGCCCAGTATATCATCCCAATATCCAGAAGTTACATCTGTCGGCCTGGATACTAAAAAAACACTTTATACGGAAGAAAGGGAAGTTTAAGAATGTTATAGACACTCTTGTCAGCTGGAAAGATTCCAGGTCAAAAATATAAGTTAAGATTTGGAAGAAATTTGCATCTTAATTTTTTCTAGTCCCACCAGAAATCCCTATAATACTTAATTTTTTACAGGATGGTTTAGACTTCTGGGACTGCACCTGTGCTGTAAGACGAACGATAAATAGAACTCCTGCCCGGGGGCGTTCCTAATGACGAGGAGGGTGGCAAGGAAGAAAGAAGAGGTGTCGCAGACCTAGGGCACAGACATTCTAGGCCACACCAGTTTTACTCGCCTGCTACAGATAAAAAGATAATTTTTTGCTCTTACCAAGACTCCGGGAGCATGATAACCGACCGGGAAGGATTTACGCTGATCAGACAGATGGTACCAGCGCTTGGTGGGACGGCTTGGTGGATACAGATGTTGATTGCTATACTGTACAGTCATTTATAATATGACAAATTCAGCTGCTTCTAAATGGTTTCATTTGTTCTACATGTTATTCAGCATTTCAATAATTTCTTAGGGGAAAATTTGCTTTGGTTTAAAGTGAATGTACCATCAGCCCGGGCTGAAGCACTGGAGGCGGGACGACCCACCCCCTGTGGGAGGAACCCCCCGCCCCTCTATGATGTGGTTCCATTAGAATCAATAGAGCTGTATCATAGAAGGGCAGGGGGTTTTCCACTCGGGGTGGTCGGCCCGCCTCCAGTGCTTCAGCCCGGGCTGATGGTACATTCACTTTAATGGTGCGTTCACACCTACAGGATCTGCAGCTGATTTTCTGCAGCAGATTTCATTTAAATAACTGAACACAGCATCAAATCTGCTGCAGATCTGCTGCAGATCCTGTAGGTGTGAACGCACCCTAAGAGTGATTTGCACGCACGCATTATGTTAGTAATTCAAGGCACCACTTTATTACTGATATATCCCCGACCACCCTTATCTAATAGGGCCAGTGCTTTATTACTGATATATTCCCCCGACCACCCTTATGTAATAGGGCCAGTCTCCTATTACTGATATATTCCCGACCACCCTTATGTAATGGAGCCAGTGTCCTATTACTGATATATCCCCCGACCACCCTTATGTAATAGGGCCAGTGTCCTATTACTGATATATCCCCCCGACCACCCTTATCTAATAGGACCAGTGCTTTATTACTGATATATTCCCCCGACCACCCTTATGTAATAGGGCCAGTGTCCTATTACTGATATATCCCCCGACCACCCTTATCTAATAGGGCCAGTGCTTTATTACTGATATATTCCCCCGACCACCCTTATGTAATAGGGCCAGTGTCCTATTACTGATATATCCCCCGACCACCCTTATCTAATAGGGCCAGTGCTTTATTACTGATATATTCCCCGACCACCCTTATGTAATAGGGCCAGTGTCCTATTACTGATATATCCCCCGACCACCCTTATCTAATAGGGCCAGTGCTTTATTACTGATATATTCCCCGACCACCCTTATGTAATAGGGCCAGTGTCCTATTACTGATATATTCCCCGACCACCCTTATGTAATAGAGCCAGTGTCCTATTACTGATATATCCCCCGACCACCCTTATCTAATAGGGCCAGTGTCCTATTACTGATATATCCCCCGACCACCCTTATCTAATAGGGCCAGTGCTTTATTACTGATATATCCCCCGACCACCCTTATGTAATAGGACCAGTGCTGTATTACTGATATATCCCCCGACCACCCTTATCTAATAGGACCAGTGCTGTATTACTGATATATCTCCCGACCACTCTTATCTAATAGGACCAGTGCTTTATTACTGATATATCCCCCGACCACCCTTATGTAATAGGACCAGTGCTTTATTACTGATATATCCCCCGACCACCCTTATGTAATAGGACCAGTGCTGTATTACTTATATATCCCCGACCACCCTTATCTAATAGGACCAGTGCTGTATTACTGATATATTCCCCCGACCACCCTTATGTAATAGGACCAGTGCTGTAGCAGTACGTGTTAGGGAGATCACCGGCACTACTGTGAACTGGATCCGGACCTTGTGTCGTGTATCTAGGACTTGCACAACTCCCTGCGTCGGGGTGCACTTCAATAGAAAGACATAGCAATAGCGTTCATAGTAGAAGAAAGATGAAAGCACTCACCGCTCTGATGCAAGGTGTCTTTTTATTTCGTAGTAGATAAAAACATGGACAAATTAGTCCTGCAGGACGGCAGATGCTAGCTCCTACACAAACATCTCTTTCATGACGGCCATTTCGCGCGCATGCGCGCTTCGTCAGATGAACGCTCCTCCCGCAGGTCTCTAGATAAGTACCTAAGATGACGTCTGCGGGTGGGCGTAACAACAGAAAGGGGGTGATTCAACCTTTTAAAAACATTTTAAAAAAACATTGTTAGCTATGTTCAATGGTTGTGACTCTAGGTTTTAGAATAATATAAATCTATATAAACATTCCCAGCTCTATCCTCTCATTAAGACCGCTGTTCCCTTGCGCTCCTGTTGCCAGTATTAAGCGTGCTTCAATTCTTAATAATTCAGTGTTGCTGTCTTGTCCTGCCTTATTATGGACTCTTCTGAGCCCTATGAATTTTAGGCAGGTAGTGTCGGCATTATGTTGTTGATTAACGTGTTCAATGATTCTCATTGTGCTTTTTTTGTTTTTTATTGCATATATGTGTTCATAGAATCTGCGATGTAGTGGTCGTAGGGTCTTCCCTATATAGAAAAGTCCACAAGTACATATAATGGCGTACACTACGCCTTTTGTTCTACAACAGATGAACTCATTAATATCACATTGTATGCCTCCTAGAGTGATTGTTTTTGCAGTAAGTGCCTGGTCACACCACGAGCAATTACCGCATCTGAACATGCCACTGGGTGCCGTTGAATTCAACCAAGTTTGTTCTTGTATTGTTTTATTATTTTTAAATTTGCTATGGACTAGGATATCTTTTAAATTTTTGCATCTTTTATATGCAACAACGGGTTGAATTCAACGGCACCCAGTGGCATGTTCAGATGCGGTAATTGCTCGTGGTGTGACCAGGCACTTACTGCAAAAACAATCACTCTAGGAGGCATACAATGTGATATTAATGAGTTCATCTGTTGTAGAACAAAAGGCGTAGTGTACGCCATTATATGTACTTGTGGACTTTTCTATATAGGGAAGACCCTACGACCACTACATCGCAGATTCTATGAACACATATATGCAATAAAAAACAAAAAAAGCACAATGAGAATCATTGAACACGTTAATCAACAACATAATGCCGACACTACCTGCCTAAAATTCATAGGGCTCAGAAGAGTCCATAATAAGGCAGGACAAGACAGCAACACTGAATTATTAAGAATTGAAGCACGCTTAATACTGGCAACAGGAGCGCAAGGGAACAGCGGTCTTAATGAGAGGATAGAGCTGGGAATGTTTATATAGATTTATATTATTCTAAAACCTAGAGTCACAACCATTGAACATAGCTAACAATGTTTTTTTAAAATGTTTTTAAAAGGTTGAATCACCCCCTTTCTGTTGTTACGCCCACCCGCAGACGTCATCTTAGGTACTTATCTAGAGACCTGCGGGAGGAGCGTTCATCTGACGAAGCGCGCATGCGCGCGAAATGGCCGTCATGAAAGAGATGTTTGTGTAGGAGCTAGCATCTGCCGTCCTGCAGGACTAATTTGTCCATGTTTTTATCTACTACGAAATAAAAAGACACCTTGCATCAGAGCGGTGAGTGCTTTCATCTTTCTTCTACTATGAACGCTAGGACCAGTGCTGTATTACTGATATATATCCCCCGACCACCCTTATGTAATAGGGCCAGTGCTTTATTACTGATATATTGCCCCGACCACCCTTATGTAATAGGACCATTGCTGTATTACTGATATATTCCCCCGACCACCCTTATGTAATAGGGCCAGTGCTTTATTACTAATATATTCCCCCGACCACCCTTATGTAATAGGACCAGTGCTGTATTACTAATATATTCCCCCGACCACCCTTATGTAATAGGACCAGCAGGGGCGGTCTTGGCATTTCTGGGGCCCCAAGCGAAGTTATGTCTGGGCCCCCCCCCCCCTCGACACGCATTCCAAAACAATAGACCGCTGTGTGTTGCCCCCAGTAGTATATACCCCTTGTGTCCTGCCCCCAGTAGTATATACCCCTTGTTTGCTTCCCCCAGTAGTATATGGACCCCTGTGTGTTCCCCCAGTTATATATAGCCCCCCTGTGTGCTCCCCCAGAAGTATATAGACCTTCTGTGTGCTGCCCCAGTTGTATATAGACCCCCTGTGTGCTGCCCCCAGTTGTATATACCCCCTGTGTGCTCCCTCACTAGTATATAGGCGCCCTGTGTGCTCCCTCAGGGGTATTTAGCCCCCCTGTGTGCTCCCCCACTTGGATATAGACCTCCTGTGTGCTCCCCCACTTTGATATAGACCCCTGTGTGCTCCTCCAGTAGTATATAAACCCCCTGTGTGGCTCTGCAAGTAGTATATAGACCCCCTGTGTGCCCCACCAGTATTATATAGACCCCTTGTGTGCTGCCCCAGTAGTATACAGACCCCTGTGTGCTCCCCCAGTTATATATAGACCACCTGTGTGCCTCACAAGTAGTATATAGACCCTCTGTATGTTCCCCCAGTAGTATATAGACCCCCTGTGTGCCCCACCAGTAGTATATAGACCCCTGTGTGCTCCCCCAGTAGTATATAGCCCCCCTGTGTGCTCCCCCACTTGGATATAGACCTCCTGTGTGCTCTCCAAGTTGTATATAGACCCCATTCTGCTGCCCCAAGTAGTATATAGACCCCCTGTGTGCTGCCCCCAGTAGTATATAGACCCCTCTGTGAAGCACCAGTAGTCTATAGCCCCCCTGTGTGCTCCCCCTGTTATATAGCCCCCTGTGTGCTCCCCCCATTTATATAGACCCCCGATGTGCGCTCCCCCAGTTAAACAGGCCCCTGTGTGCTCCCCCTCTCATATAGTATATAAAACAATAAAACAAACACTTATACTCACCTGGGTCCTGCCGTCTCCTCTTCTCTTCACTCTTGTGGCCGCAAGGGTTTTCCCTGCGGTCACAAGAGGCCGCGCTCCCCTTGTCCTGGCGCCGATGCTCCAGTAATGTCACTGGAGCACCGACACCACAAGGACAGAGCGGCCACTTGTGACCGCAGGAAAAACACTTCCTGCGGCCACAGGAGTGACTGACAGGAAGGGAGCCAATGGCTCCCGCCCTGTCAGTGCTGCTGCTGCATGTAACTGTGAGCGCTCATTACGAGTGCTCATAGTTAAAGTTTAGATCACAGCAGCGAGCGGGGCAGCGGCCCTGTCTAGCGGTCTTGAGCACAAGAGTAGAGCGGGGCGTGGGGGCCCCCTGGATGTTGGGGGCCCCAAGCGATCGCATGGGGTGCTTGGTGCCAAAGACCGCCACTGAGGACCAGTGCTGTATTACTGATATATTCCCCCGACCACCCTTATCTAATAGGGCCATTGCTGTATTACTGATACATGGAGGAAACTAAATGTATGTGAGGAAGTTATTATATAAATAAGGGCATTAGACTGATAGAACATAACATTTATAAAATTCATATGAAAGTTTGTTAATTTGATTTTGAAAGTTGGAGTCAGTAAATTTTTCCAACTCCAACCAAAACCAGCTCTGACTTCACCACAGCCCTGGCAGTGGGGAAGAGCGCCCCATAGAGATGACTGGGAGAAACTCCACACTTCACACACAGGTGTCTCCCCAACAGTAATGGCAGTTGGAAGCCTTAGCAACCAATAGGATTACTACTTTCATTTTCACAGGGAGCTGGAATCTGATTGGTTGCTAGGGGCAGCTGCCTCAGAACAGATCCACAGAAATAAATACAGTGAGGCCGGCTTCACACTGAGCAAAACTAACGGAAATGCCTTTAGCCTCCCTCTCATAATGTGAGTCTATGGGAGGCCCGCGCTGCTGTTCTCACAGCGTCTATCCGCACTGAAGAATGAACATGTTCATTCTTCAGCGCGGACAGAGCAGGAGCGCGCGCCTCCCATAGACTCCCATTATGAGAGGGAGGCTAACGGCATTTCCGCTAGTTTTGCTCAGTGTGAAGCCGGCCTAAGGGTATAAACTCACTGGGCGTGCCCGCTGCGGATCCCTGCCCTGTGCACTCACTGATTGGCCGAGCGATACGTGCCAGGAATCCCCGAAGGAAGCCGGAGCGAGGACCAGGTGATGTATACGGTCCGGCGGCGGTGGGTTAACGGGGCGGGCTGCTGACATACTCGCAGCGGCAGTATAGGGACTACCTGCAGGGGGGGTGTATAAAGTATGGGGGCTACCTGCAAATAGGGGGAGTTTATAGGGTATGGGGGCTACCCGCAGGGGTGGTGGGTGTATACAGTATTGGGGCTACCCACAGGGGTGGGGGGTGTATACAGTATTGGGGCTACCCGCAGGGGTGGGGGGTGTATACAGTATGGGGGCTACCTGTGGGGTGGAGTGTATACAGTATGGGGGAAACCTACAAGAAGAGGGGGGGAAGTGTATAAAGTATGGGGGCTACCTGCGGAGGTGGAGTGTATACAGTATATGGACTACCTGCAAGGGCGAGGGGGTGTATAGAGTGTGGGGGCTACCTGCAAGTGGGGGGGAGTGCATAGAGTATGGGGGCTACCCGTAGGGGTGGGGGGTGTATACAGTATGGGGGCTACCTGCAAGGGGGAGTGTATACAATATGGGGGCTTCCTGCAGGGAGGGAGTGTATACAGTATAGGAGTACCTGCAGGGGGGGAGTGTATGGGGTACGGGGGCTACCTGCAAGGGGGGGGGGGGGGTATACAGTATTAGAAACTTTGAAACCTCTTTTGTGTTGTCTTCACCAGGGATGAAAGGTAGTGCCTAAGAGGGCCAGATTATGATGATGCAGGATTGTGTATGCACTGATTATTATAAGCTGCAGGTTTTCAATGTTTTCAACACTGACAATGTTGTATATAACCAGGCTGTATATAATACTGACAATGTTGTATATAACCAGGCTCTGTATATAACACTACCAATGTTGTACATAACCAGGCTGTATACACTGCCAATGTTGCATATAACCAGGCTGTATATTACACTGCCAATGTTGCATATAACCAGGCTGTATATAACACTGACAATGTTGTATATAACCAGGCTCTGTTTATAAAACTGCCAATGTTGTATATAACCAGGCTCTGTATATAACACTACCAATGTTGTACATAACCAGGCTGTATACTGTATACACTGCCAATGTTGCATATAACCAGGCTGTATATTACACTGCCAATGTTGCATATAACCAGGCTGTATATAACACTGACAATGTTGTATATAACCAGGCTCTGTTTATAAAACTGCCAATGTTGTATATAACCAGGCTCTGTATACAGTCTGATCACATGACATCTCAGTTTGACTATTAGGTATTTCGAATGTTTAAAGTTTTTCATTTATATCTAATGTGCATAAGCTACAATTTACATAAACAGTGCAGAACTGTCGAGGTATATAGTGTATAAAGGGGTATATAGGGCTCCTGGCGATTTCCCCTTAAACAAAAAAAAACAAGGACATAGATTTGACTCCTGGGCAACTTTGGAACAAATCTAATTAACACCCTGACACTTTATACCTGAGAAGCGCCGGGCACATTTTCTAGTGGGGCTATGAGGGCCCTTTCATCCTAACACCAAGTTTCCCTAGTGGTGGCAGAAGGAAGGCAAAGAAATTCTAGCATCCCGGCTAGGTCACTCTGACCATACCAATCCATGTGCTGAAACGGATAAAGAATTTCCCTGATTTCATGGTTCATCTCTCCTATGTCTTGTGGTCTACTTATGTATGGCTTATCCTTTGTATGTCTTGTCTACCTGGTTGTGGTTCATCTCCCGTATGTCTTGTGTTCTACCTGGTTGTGGTTCATCTCTCGTATGTCTTGTGGTCTACTTATGTATGGCTTATCTCTTGTATGTCTTGTCTACCTGGTTGTGGTTCATCTCTCGTATGTCTTGTGGTCTACTTATGTATGGCTTATCTCTTGTATGTCTTGTCTACCTGGTTGTGGTTCATCTCCCGTATGTCTTGTGGTCTACCTGGTTGTGTTTTGTCTCATGTATTGTAGTCTTGTGGTCTATCTGCTTGTGGTTTTTCTCATGTATCATAGTCTGCCTGCTTGTGGCTTACAATGTAAAGGAGAATAGGAAGAAGCAGGGAGGACTGCACCTTGTGTAATCCTTTTCTTTTGCTTTTCTGCCTGGTTGTGGCTCCATCCTATTAACAACTATGGTAAATTTGCTACAAATTCTGCCTTGGTGTGTGTACTCCTTGGCGCCCTATGGCGGGGCTCTATCAGCTTGTGTTTGCTTTCCTTGTCTGGTATACTTATCATACATTAAAGGACGAAGCACAAGCATTGAGGGACAGTCTCTTTTTCTAGATATTGTATGTTGAGTCCTGGCTCCCTGGGGTTTGAGGTTCTCTATGAAGGCCTTTTGGGGCAGTTGTAATACATGAGAATGTTTAGACTCTAAATTGCTGGTTGTGATTTAGAGCTTTTCTTGTTTTTATAGCCTCTTGTAATATACAAAGTCCACACCCTACAGATGCTGCTGACATGTTTTGGAGGGTATCCACTGCTTCAGTAATTCAATCCGCTTCTGTTTTTTTGCTTCCTTGTCTCATATTGAACACTGGGTAACTCTGCATTGGTTTATTGTAGTCTTTACATGTGAGGGTCTGAAGTCAAATGGTGGCTTTCTGTGTTCATCTCTAATGTGTCATGTTTAAGACGCTGCTGACACTGCAAATAAACCAAAGACTTCCTCCATGAGATGAGCTCGGCTGTCTGGCTGCTGAGGCCTATAATCCCCTAATGGTTTTCACTTCAAAGATTGCTTCATCTTGTGTCAGTCTGCCGCCCCCACCCTGAAACAGGCAGGGCCGCTGCCGTCAGCACAATGGTAAGAAAATAATATAGAGAGGATGATGGGTAATCTACAGTGTGGGAAACCAGGCCTAGAAGATCAGACATCAGGATTTAGCCCCTATGGGGTTCTTACTGGTCACTGTATACACTGGACACACACGGATACAAGAGCGTGAAACATCCACACAGAACAGCGCTGGCCAGACTGAGAGATGCAATTTACTGCTGCAACCAGATTACCTTTAGACTTAGAGACGTGCCATTGGCCACAACATCACATTGCCCGAGTTCTTGAGCAGACCACAGCACAGTGGAGTATAAAGAGGAATGGTCAGTCTATGATAATTTCCACAATAGTCTGAATGTCAATAGTCATCGGTTCCGAGAGACATTTCTCGGAATTCCTTATTTTTGTTTTGTATGTTCAGCTACGGGACCTGCTGGTTGTATTGAACATCAATGAGATTTCTGCTCAGGAACTTTCTACTGAATATACTACTGTACATGGAGTCCATTGGCACTGGAAGGAGGACTAGGACTGACACCAAGATACAGGATCTTCAGAGATGATCCCTGTGCCGACTGATGACCGCCACAACATAAGGTAGAAGATAACAGCAATAAGCCAGAAGACTGTGATCATATTCTTATTAACACTTAATGTGACAGGAAAAAACAGAACCTTTCATAGAAAACAATGTATAAAACCAATGAAGCTCTGAACTATGGAAGCACTGACTGCCCATTGTAGAGCAGATCTATGTGACCTAGGCCAATGTGATCTAATGGAAATACTCAACAAAAGATGATGAAGTCAGAACCAAGGACCTTACAAAAGAAGCTTAGAGTAAGGACATGTGCAATACCACTAGGTGTATATGTCACTTATGTTGGCTGAGTGCATCACTTCTTGGCTGTATATCACATACAGTGACTCATACAGCTGAGAAGTGACCTACACAGCCTAGATAGATTAGATATTTAGCTCATCTGCACAGCCTAGATAGGTAACATATACAGCCTAGACAAATGACCTACTCAGCCCAGATGGTTGACATACAGTCAAGAGGTGATCTACCCAACGTAAGGGACATCTAGGCTTGGTAGGTCACCTCTGGGCTGTATTTGTCACTTACCTAGGCTGTGTCAGTCATTGTCTGGCTGTATACATCACCTATCTAGTCTGGGTAGGTCACCTCTCAGATTCCTGTTGTTCAGGGTAAATTGGTTTCTCCAGCCAATAGATATGGAAGTGATCGGTCCCCCCTTTTTCTTGTATTTTGGTTCTCATTGTGATGAGATCTCAGACTTGTATCATTGCCACCTTGAGTGTGTTTCAGTAAAAGATGGAAATGACAGGTTTCTCCATTTCTGTTCTCTTGTATGTAATAAGATGGCGTGAGCCCAATGACTCACAATCTTTAACAATTTCTACATAAACTTTTCTCTTTGTTCTCCCTCAATGAGCTCCACCCTGCGAGGGTTTGACTGCCTTCTCTGTCACCTTAATGGCCGTCCAGAGATGAGATCAAAGAGTTAATCCACCAGGTTCATGCAGCCCCATAACTAGAAATGAAAGGAGCATTTAAAATGAATGGCTTATCTGTAGATGACAAGGTCCCACCTCTGCTCCCTGAAGATGAGTGATCACCAGGGGCCGGGCCACAAGACCACACAAGAAATCCGAGAATTAAGAGCAGATCTCTGGGGTTTGTTAAGTCACATCTGAGAAGTGAAACATTTTGGAATTATGTACCAGTGATGTGCAGGTCCATGGAGGAAAATAAACTGTAAATCCTATAGACAGTGTGAGGTTAAATTATAAGCTGCTGGCTTTAGTGAACATGGAAGTAATACAGCGTCAGCTATGGAGATTAGTGAGGGACAATACAACCAGGGTCATTCACATCATCCATGCCAGCAATGTTATTGTCAACTGATGCTGAAAAGACATTCAACAGAGTGAGCTGGCCTTTAATCACTGGCATGCTCAGTCACCTTGACCTCAGCTCTATCATGCTGGCAAGGATTGGCTCTTTGTACTCTCACCCCTCAGCGTGGGTTTCGGTTAACACTCTTCTTTCTGCACCGTTCTCCATTTCCTACAGCACTTGGCAAGGCTGTCCCCTTTCTCCTATCATCTTCATACTTACCCTTGAACCCTTTCTTCGGCATGTCAGGCAAAATGTCCTGTCAATAATGTAGCTGCATATGCACATGACCTTTTCTTTCTATACAACCCTTCCATCTCTCTTTCCAACTTAACTTGCAAAACTAACTAAATATAAGTCCCTATCTAAATATACAATTAACTTTCAAAAATCTCAAACTCTTAACATCTCCCTGCCCTCCCCTGTAGGTCAGTCCCAATGATCTACAATGCTCCAAAAAATAAAGGGACCCCTCAGATAAACCCTCCTAGATCTGAATTAATAAAATCTTCTCATTGATACATTGTTCTGTACAAAGCTGGATGTGCTGACACCAACATCCCGCACACATCATCTCTGGAAATCCCATGTATTACCCAATGGCGGCCTGGAGGTGGCGTCTGAGAGGAATGAGTTAATCCATCCAAAGTTTGAAGGAAGATATAACAGGATAAAATAGAAGAAAAATAAATTCTTTTCTCATGAACTTTCCTACATGACTGAATCCTGTTCAAGGACAGACAGCTGGTCCACCGTCTGTTCCCAGCAGATAATAAATGTTATTTTAGAATTCACATTCTCGTAAGCAGATAACAAATGTTTTTTAGCATCCTTATGTATGTATCAACATCCTTATGTAAACAATTTTTATTGAACATTTAATCTTATTGTATATCCATATCTGTCAAAATATATCCGTAGTTATTCGTTTTTTTGAAGTTGATGACGTGCATAGTGTATGACTTTGCATTTTACATTCATATCCATTGGTTTTTTCCTGTATAAATAAAGGTGGGTTCTCAGAGATGGGAGAACACACCAGACTTGTTTGCAAGATACGTAGTCTGTGTCCTCATTCTAAGCGCATGGTGTGGGAGAGGGGATCCGGACCCATTCTCCAACTCAATTAGGAAACAGCCAACAACAGTAGGCCTTCTTTGGGAAGGCACCTCGACAGTCACACACAAAATTGGCTGATCCAACTTTGCTGTAATGTCCATGTATATTATATATGTAATGTGTGCAGCCTCCACATACCTGTATGCCCTCTGATAAGGCCAGGTGATGCGATTTTACCTACTTGCACCGTACCTACATGACTACACCTATATAGACTGCCCTCTGAAGAGACTGGAGATGATCAGAGCGTGATCAGAGGGTGACAGAGAGATGTTCTGGATGAAGAAGAGGAATGCTGGAAGCACGTCAATGAGAACAGCTCCTGGAAAGTTATCATTTATAGTCACAATACCCAAGGAGAAGAGAGACAGAAATCTATAAACAATATATGGAGAATAACATGTTGTGCCAGCCTGACTGCGCAGTACAGGAAACTGCTACCATATATGGACTGGCCTACCAGAGTGTGACATGTATGTGTCTTGTGACTTGAAACTCCGCCTGTATTGATGTTACATATTTCATATGAATGAGTAGTACCGCCCCATATTCTGTCTATAAAATGTGATTACCATAATAAAACTTGGGCCATTATTATCCAGGCTTATAATCATGATACAATGTCTTATCTGTGTCCGTGATTTATAAGTGACGAGCTGGTAATACTGCAGGTTACAGCTCTAGATATAAAAACCATCCATCCTGGGTATTTGACTTTTCTGCATAGAGAGGGGTCAACATCTAAATTTAGACTTATCAATTTGGCGCTCGATCAGGGATCCAGCCTCTTGCAAACCAGAATGCAGACTGACGGGATGTGGTGATTTATCCGTCATCGGACGCACAGATATATCTGGCCAGGTAAGAGAGACTTTCCCTTTCTTACGTACTATCTGTGCCTCCGGGGAGCGGATCTAATCAGATTCCCGTCACACCTGCGTTCTCTATATATGTTTGTAAAGCTGAGTCTAATTGTTAGGCAAAGAACTCTGTAACCCAGGATAGGACAAGGTTAAAGTGCTGCATTGCCGTCGCAAACTGTGGTGTGATTGAGATAAGCTGTTGCTGTATTTATGCTGAATTAAGGAAAGGGATTGCCGAACATGATCCCTTGTACGTTCCTACGGGGAGGCTGTGATTATTGCTTAACCCTTGTAATACAGCATGGCATCGAGAGCAGCTGCAAGGTCACGGACAGTAGGCGCATAGACTCTCTGTATGAACGGGTTCCGGAAGTGAAAACAATCTGTTCGGTGACCGGTGGAAATAGTACTTGTATTGGTTCCACTCCTTGCTTGTGCCCTGTCGATTCGGTACAAGATGTAGGCGCCATGGATCAGTAGACCCGTGGATTATTCTCACCACTTAGGAGGGCAACAAAGAGGGAAGGCATCCCGCCGCAAGCAGGAGCCTACTATAAGACCTAGATAGGTCTGGACAATCCCCAATAAGCTACCTAGGGCTGGGTGCGAGAATGGGACAGATGTTCACTAAAAAGAGGAACCCATCATCTTTATGGGAGGGCTATGGGAAATTGAATAGCTAAGATATAGTTAGCGATGGGCATGAGAAGATGCAGTGTAAGATCTAGAGGAGATCTTGCGGAGGTTTGATATGAAGGCAGATACATGCCTTAGCCCCACCAGCCTCTGGCTCTCTGACCAACACCTGGGAAACCCCTCACACTCCTGTGCACACTTAGTTTTGCCTTGTGGGTAGGTGACCAGACCTACATGTAACATGCGGGGCAAATGGGTCCTTGGAATTTCCAGGAACCTTAGGGGTCAATGTAAGTACTATCCCTAGGGGGGAATCAAGGATTAGAGTTTTAAGAGAGGAGGGTGTGGAGTAGATAGATGAGAGCCAGAGGGTCAGACAGAAGGAAAACATTCAGGATAATGGGTGGGAAGCACAGGTCCAGCTGGGTGGACATGTGCCGGTGGCCAACAAAATCTAGATAAGACAGAATATTGTAGTGTGTGTGGCAGACCCAAGCCACATCATTATGTTACACCATTGTACCCAGTTTATATCTGTATACAAACCCCAGATCCTGTGAAAAGCCAACCTACCTCCAATGGTGGCGCATAGACCCAGATCCTGCAGGAGCCAACCTATCTCCAATGGTGGCATATAGACCCCAGATCCTGCAGGAGCCAACCTATCTCCAATGGTGGCATATAGACCATCTGTTCTGCAGGAATCTTCCCCTTGGTCAGCTGTTGAAGTAGTTAATTTTATTTAAAGTGCCCCTGACCTGATTGTAAGAAAAAAATGCCTTTTTTGAAGTGGGCAGCCTAAATTCAAATAGTGTACAATGCCATGTAAGTGGAGATGGACGAGGAGAACAGTCCAGCTCATTGCTAGATACAGTACTGAGAGCTGAAGAGGTTAATGAAGGCTGCATAGTGAAGCAGCATACAATGATTTGGCACATAATGTGTGTTATTTGTTATGTTTTGTACAAGGTCATCAACCAGCGGGCTGCAGATCACATGCAAGCAGAGTTAGAGAAAAATCAGAGCTGTTAAGGTAATCCCCTAAACTATATACTGTTGTATTTCAGCCAGTTTTACTAAATTGGTGCCCCCTTTAGAAGTAGTGTGTGACTTGTTACAAAATGTTGATCATTTTCTGTTGTCCCGATCATAAAACATGTATTTATTTATATACGCCACTTTTCTGTAATCAGCCCTCAAAGATGGCGACGGACACTCCCTCATATCATCCACGTCTGTATTATAATTGTGACGTCTCAAAACCATGTCCTAAGCCAACACCCCTATATCCGGTTATCTAGGCCGGTGGCCATTTTAACTCCTGGCATTTCTGTCCCCCGCCCATACTGCTTAGTGTCACTGAGGGGGCGGGCACAGGACTCTCCAATAGAGTCTAACAACTGTTCTGCACATTTATCAATGAATGTTATTACCTGATGGTTAGGAAAGTTAGATAAAGGTTTGTTCAAAGCAAAAGCAATGAGACTGCTTATAAGAGCCGGGTCTAGTAGACCTATTAGTGTATAAGATTGTTGTATGGAAGTGTCAGGAGGAGTCAGAGGGAAAAAGCACGTTTATTAGGATTTTTAAGAGAAAAGTGATAATTGGTAAAGATCAAATGCAGAATTTTGTGCACTTATTAAGAACCCAATGGTATAAGAGCCCAGAGTAACTTACTACTGTAATATATATATATTTCTATGTAACTTTATTAAAAAAAACAATTTTTTTGTAGATATATCTATCCCAATATATATTGTAAGCAGATTTTCTTTAAAGGACAGCTGTCAGCCCCCGTGCCGGGGTGACAGGCTCCAGACCCCCTGTAAGATCCCCCTATACTCACGTGATCCCGCCGGGTCCCGCTTCCTGAGCCGGTCGGGTGACGGAGATTTCAGCTCCCGAAGCCCAGCGTGCGTGCTGACAGCAGAGTCAGATGCCCATAGAGAATGAATGGGGAGTCCGAAGCTCCGTCATTCTCTATGGGCATCGGACTCATCTCTCAGCGCGCCGGGCTTCGGGAGCTGATATCTCCGTGACCCGACCGGCTCAGGAAGCGGGATCACATGAGTTATAGGGGGATCTAACAGGGGGTCGGGAGCCCTCTTTAAGTGTGTGTCCCCAACGTATGATACTTCTAAGAAGTTTTTTTTTCTCACTCTTGTAATCTATGATTTTACTGCTCAAGGTTAGAGGTGAGGCCAAGAGCGTTCTGCTTACTAATAAGAGCCGCTTACTGGAGGAATGGATTCATTTCAGCTAATAATGGTACAAATTAGGCTGAAGGTTCTTACAAAAAGAAAAAGAATTATTCTATATACTGTATGTTTTATATTTCATCTTTAAGGTGTGTTTTATTTGATTTATAGCAAAAGAAGGTTATATGGGACTAGCCGATTGTAACATGTTTTATTATTTTTTTAATGTTTTTATTTTTAAGGTTAACAGTTTTGTGATGATTATAGCAAACTAGCTGTCGAGGTGCCTTCCCAAAGAAGGCCTACTGTTGTTGGCTGTTTCCTAATTGAGTTGGAGAATGGGTCCGGATCCCCTCTCCCACACCATGCACTTAGAATGAGGACACAGATTACGTATCTTGCAAACAAGTCTGGTGTGTTCCCCCATCTCTGAGAACCCACCTTTATTTATACAGGAAAAACCAATGGATATGAATGTAAAATGCAAAGTCATACACTATGCACGTCATCAACTTCAAAAAAACGAATAACTACGGATATATTTTGACAGATATGGATATACAATAAGATTAAATGTTCAATTAAAAATTGTTTACATAAGGATGTTGATACATGAACATTTGTTATCTGCTTACAAAAATGTGAATAATAAAATAACATTTGTTATCTGCTGGAAACAGACGGTGGACCAGCTGTCTGTCCTTGAAGGTCAGTCATGTAGGAAAGTTCATTTAGAAAAGAATTTATTTTTCTTCTTATTTCTTTGGATGGATTAACTCATTCCTCTCAGTCCCCCCTTTTTGGCGATGATGAAGAAATCTGGGTCCTGGACAGGATTAAATCCCAATATGTACCCTAAACACTCTCTGACCGCCGAGGGTTGTCAGGGTGCGGATGCTTCTGGGTCCAACACCATCACCTAGAGCCACATGGGCATATCCTCCTCCAAGAGATTTCCTCATCATAACGCCAATCTAGAAGGAAAAGAAACAAACATCATTACTTATAGAGTATAAGATTTAGTCTTTGTAACTTTCTGACAACAACAGCATAATCCTTTGATTACACAATAGACCAATAAAAGAAACAACATGATCTGAAAAACTGTTTGTAGTATTCCCATGAACCATCCTCCCATACCATTGAACCAATTTGCAGGATTTAAGCTAGCTAATGCCCCTGACCACCATTTATCCTGGTCTGCCAGAATCATCTCATCATGTTTTTCCTTAGTTGTGCAATTTTATCCAGTCCTGCTGTGATTTGCACTATTCCCTGATCATTTACATAATGACAACATGTAGGGCCAACTACCTGACACATCCCCCCTTGAGCAGCAGTCAGAAAATCAAGTACCACAGTGTGCTGGTTAGTAACTACCATAAGTTGCCTCTGCACTGCTACTGAGGTGTTAAGTATATCCAGTATGTCAAATATCTGATCATCTAAATAGTCTGTGGCTTCAACTAATTTGTCCCAAGTTTGCATCACCATAGGATACAGAAATAAAGTACTAAAGAATTTGTTGGCCGCTGACATCTGTACTAGATGAGGTCTTCCATTATGTCGCGGTTTATTGTCCTTGGCCCTTTTTGTCAGTGAATGTCTAGGGATCTTACCTATTGGGAGGTCGTCAGTCTGTACTATAAAGGTAGCAGGTGTCAATCTTACCACTGTACAGGTACCATTTATCCCCACAGGGAGCCATTTGTAGGCGTTCCTTCCACAGACCCAATACACTCCTCCTGGAAGGTCCCATAGGTGAGAATGCTGTAAAACTAGATGATGGGCAAGATCAATCAATTTGCTTACACTCTTTATTTCACACCACTCAGGATCTTGTCCCAAAGGGCTACAATATCCAGCATCTGGGTTTCCACATGTAGGATCGTTTGGACTGTATGCCGATGAATCATTACACCACAAGTTATGTTGTTCATTCTGACAGGTTGTCTCATTACCACCTTTGAATAAATATGACCATTCCCATTTGGAATCTATGATCTTTCTCTCTAATAGGGATGGTTTCCATACATCTGATGTCCCTTTACTAGCATCTGTCCTATTGAATATTATTTTTACATTCTCTAAGGGCACATCTCCCATGTGTATTATTTGAGTAGAGTTTCTCCTCACCCAACTACCCCCTTTGAATGCTAGGTATTGGTAACCTTGGGTTGGAGACCTCACTTCCCCCGCCCACCATGGAAGAGACATCCACCCTACTATTGGAATTGTGACACTGACATTCCACTGACTACTGTACTGTGTATCATTATTAGCTAATTGGTCCCAGCAGGAATCAACATCAAGAAATTCTTCAAATGGGACAGGAATAGCTAGATAAGCAAGAGAAGATGCAGTTACTGGGGAGTGGGTACATATCCAACAGTCAGATACATTTAGTTCCATGTTAAGTAATTTGTGATGTGTTAGTAACATGTTTTCTCGAGACTCAGAGTTTTTTAACAAGAATACACTTGACCCAGTTAGGATCAAAATCATGATGCAAGTTTGCAATGGCTGGCATGGATCCATGTCTCCTTTCCTTCCAACTTGACAGATGTAGGTGTTGTCAGAAGCACTTGGAATGGACCATCAAATCTGGGCTCAAGACTTTTTCGAGTATGCTTCTTTACATAGACAAGATCACCAGGTTGTAATTTATGGGCTCCAGTATCAGCCTCAGGGTCTGGAAGGGAAGAGAATCTAAGATGCAGTGAGCATGCGCAGTGAGATATGACAGACGCCGGCGACGCCATCTTTCATGTGCTTATGTCCACACTTATGTGCTCTCTCCACACTCAGGGGCCCCACAGGTAATTACAAAATCTGATAATCATGTGTTATGTAATTTACTCTGGCTATAAAAGGACACCACTTTCTTTGCAGCTTTACCCCTGACGAAGTCACTGTGTGTGACGACACGCGTTGGGTCTGTACCAGGGTTTCTGCTCCTATGTAATTTATTCCATGTGGCATATATGGTTGGGCATTGTTTGTTATATTAGTGGTTCATATTGGTGTTTACAATAATTATATGACTTGCACTATAGCACTTTGGATCCTTTATATGGTATATTGCGTTGTATTTATAGATTTGTTTTTCTTTCATGTTGCCGGCCATTCTTATGCACTCTATGAATTTTATATTTAATCATGTGGAGCATTACTAATATGTCTGTTTCCTTGGTAAAGTAGGAGAGTATATTGTCCTCCTGCCTAGTTTTTCATATACCTTTGTGGTTTTTTTAATTGATTTTATTGTTGCTTTTTGTGGTGTTTTTTGTGTTTGTCCTAATAAACTTTGTATATCTTTGGATTTAGTGGTGTGCGCTGTATTACAGTGTCCAGCTTTCTTTCTTCAATTGTTCATATGGAAGGGAAGAGAAAACTCGAGAATGGTTATTATTTAGTTGCTTTTGCAAACTGATAACATATGCAGATAGGTTATCGCAATTCATTTCCAACTGCTGTGGTAGATAACACCCCAACTGTGGAGCCCGCCCGAACAATATTTCGTATGGAGAGAGTTTAGTCTTGCCCTGAGGGGCTGTTCTCACTGAATACAAAGCAATTGGTAAGCACTGTGGCCATGGTTTATGTGTCTCTTGCATTGTTTTTTGTATTTTCAGCTTAAGGGTACCATTCAGCCTTTCCACCTTTCCT
>NC_091455.1:219588032-219610480 GCF_027789765.1 Dendropsophus ebraccatus | reverse complement strand
GTAGGGGGTGTGTAGTGCTGAGTCTATACCCAAAGCTTGACACACATTTTGGAACACTTGACCAGTAAAGTGCGTTCCTCGATCCGATTCAATGACTTCTGGTAGGCCAAATCTTGGAACCAGTTCCATAGCAATCTTAGCTGCTGTATTTCTGGCATTGGCTGACTTTACCGGATATGCCTCCGGCCATCCAGAAAAGAGATCCACACAGACAAGTACATACTCATGTGGACCAGACTTTGGCATCTGGATGTAGTCAATTTGAAGTCTCTGAAAGGGATAATAAGCCCTTGGTAATGTTTTTGTGGGACTTTTACTGTCTGTCCAGGGTTATTGGCCTGGCAAATGTGACATACCCTTAGGCGTTCATTCACATAATGCCTGAATCCTGGTGCATACCAGAATTTTCTGCTTTGTTGCAACATCACATTTGCACTGACATGGCTAGGTAGATGTAAGGCTGAGTAAAGGGTTGGAAACCAGGCTTTTGGCAAAACTGGTAACCCTTCAATATGCCATATTCCATCCACCAACACCCCTTTTCTTGTACATTCGTCAAGCTCTTCCTCCGTCATAGACTGAATGACTTTTTGTACTTCTGTTTGATCACTCACAGTATCCACTTCTTCATCAGGTTCTAGTGGAAGAAGAGCTGCTTTCTTTGCAGTTTTGTCGGCCAAATCATTCCCTCTGGCCTCCTTGGTATCTGCTCGTGTGTGAGCAGCCACTTTTATCACTGCAAGATCTCTGGTTTTTGCAGCTGTCTCTATGAGTTCTTTGATCAGAGTCCCATGCTTAATAGGGTTTCCTGCTGCAGTCAGAAACCCTCTTACTGCCCAAATGTGGCCTGAGTCATGGATTACGCCATGTGCGTATGCTGAATCAGTGTAGATATTGGTGGCATCATCTCCTGCTTGTTCTATGGCCTTTTTCAGTGCTGTTAATTCTGCGACCTGGGCAGAACAGCCTGGCGGCAAAGGGCCACATATCACTGTCTCATGCAGGGTCACCACAGCATATCCAGTATGGAATTTGCCATGCTCATCAGCAAACCTGCTGCCATCAATGAAAAATTCATGCACAGGATTTGGCAATGGGATTCTTGAAATATTGTGAATAGGTTGTGACTCTGCTTCTATTAGTTCAGCACAGTCGTGTTCCATGATTTCAAGTGTTTCTTCACCATTGTCACTGTCCTTTTCCCCCCTGTCCAAATCTGTGAATATGAGAAGTTCAGCCAGATTTAGACTTGTGAGTTTTTGAAAGATGAAATTAGGAGGAAGGAGAAGTGCACATTGCATACGGACTTGTCTAGCCATTGACAGATGCTTAGTTTGGACCTGTGTTAGTATGGCATAGACGTCATGAGTAGTGAGAATGGTGGTAGGATAATCTAGAGATACATCTGATGCTTTATCCACAATGACTTGTACTGATATAACAGTCCTTAGGCAAGTGGGAGCTGCTTTGACCACTGAGTCCAATTTGACTGAATAGTACCCCAGAGGTCTATGTTTGCCATCATGTTTCTGAGTAAGGACTCCCAAAGCGTACCCATCTATTTCTCTAATAAAGAGAAAGAAAGGATACTCGTAATTTGGCAAACTCAAGGCAGGGGCTCTCAACAATTCTTGTTTGAGAGTTTGAAATGCAGCTGCCGCTTCTGCTGGAAATTTGAAAGGAATTTCTTTTGTGCAGTCATACAATGGTTGCATTAGTTTTGCAGCATTTGGTATCCACTGTCTACAGTAAGATACGAGTCCCAGAAAAGCACGAAGCTTCTTCACATTGGTTGGAGGTTTGGCTTGCTGTACAGTTTGTATGCGACTTGGACTCAGATGTTTCTGGCCAGCTGATAGACAATGTCCTAGAAAAATGACCTTCTCTTGGACAAATTGTAATTTGTCTCTGGACACTTTGCAGTGTATTGTAACAAGGAAATTCAGTAATTCCATGCTTGTTTTTTCACAAACTTCTTTTGTTGGACAGCAAAGAAGTAAGTCATCAACATACTGTAAGAGCACAGTCTCTGGTGGCAGCTGAAAGGCTTCTAGGACAGATGCCATTGCTGCAGAGTACAGAGTTGGCGAGTGAACCATTCCCTGTGGCAATCTCGTCCACGCATATTGGACACCCTTGTGTGTGAATGTGAACAGGTGATAACAATCAGGGTGCAATGGCACTGGCCAGTAGGCATTGACCAAGTCAATGACAGTATAGTACTGTGTTCCAGATGGTATTTGATTGAGCAGCGTATGGGGATTTGGGACTACTGGAGTGAGGGGTTCCAGTATTGCATTTATGGCTCTTAGATCATGAACCATTCGGTAAACAGTTGGTTGTCCCTTGATGGTCTTCTTTTTAACAGGGAATAATGGAGTATTGGCTGCAGATTTTAATCTAATCAGTACCCCACTTTGCAACAATGGTTCTATTTGCTCAGATAATGACTTTTCTTGAGCAGAGTTAAGAGGGTACTGTTGAAGTTGAGGCAGTGTGATATTTTCTTTCCATTTCACTTTTACTGGTGCTACTGGCATGTCTCCTACATCAATTTTATCCTTAGCCCATAAAATGGGAGGTAAGGAATCAAGGAGTGTAGACTGAGAAGTAGCAGGAATGCTGTCATTCTGCTCTTCAAGGCTGAGTATTTGACACAGTGCCTCAGATTGTAGGTCTGAGGGAATTTTCAACATAACATTCCCATCTTCCATATATTGTATGTTCCCCTGCAGGCGGGACAAAAGATCAGCACCCAAAAGTGCCATTGTCCCAGATCCACCCACAAGAAATCTGGATACCAATATATGTGGACCTATTTTTGTTTTTAGTGGGTGGGTAAGAGAAATTTGTTGTAGGTGACCATCAAAGCCAGATACACTCACTGCATCATCTGATATATCATTGGGAGACAACTTATCAGAGGGTATCATTGATCTTGAGGCTCCTGAATCTACTAGAGCTTGGGTTTGAACTCCAGAGACTTGTATGGGTATTGTGACAAATGGTCCTCTAGTGTCCTTATCCTCTGCTGCATATAGTCATTGTTGTCTCTTTGGCTCTGACTCCTCCTTTTCTCCTTCTTTATTATCCCGTTTTCTTTTCCTGCATTCCTTGATCACATGTCCTATCTTACCACAATAGTAGCAAGTGGGACCTCTCCGTGGTTTCTGGTCAGGTTGCTGTTCATCGGCCACAGCTACCACGACTCTTTTTTGTTTTCCTTCTTGCAAATCCAATTGGATTCCACATGCTTTTGTAACCATATCATCCACATTATCTGCCTGTCTCCACTCTGGGCAACATCATTTCAGTTTATCTGCAATTGGGTGTCTTAAACCATCTATGAAAGCTCTTGCTAGCAATCTTCTGACTGCTGCATCTTGTAGATCCAGTCCCTCATCTTGATATGACTGGTTTAGTCTGAAAGAATAGTCAGTCACTGATTCCTGAGGACCTTGCATTACTGGTCCTGCGGATCCCTTTTGTCTCTGTTGCATTTGGCAAAAAGCATTTAAATGTGCCATAAACTGTTGTCCTGATGCCATTGACCTTATGTCATGAGGTACACGATTGCCAATATGTGCCTGGAGTTGGGAAAATTGAACTGGGCTCATTTTCATTCTACAAAGATCCATCATGTCTATCCAAGCGGCTCTATATGTACCTTGAATTTGATTTAGATACCTCCAAAAACTAACAGGAGCTATTCCAGGATTTGGTGCATTCTGCAACAGGGACATTTGATCCCCAGGTTGCCAGGGTTTATATTCATCAAATGTCCTTAGTTGGTAATCTCGTGGAGCATCAGGATTGTCACTGACGTGCGCCGCTAATCCAATCAACGTGGGGCCGCTGCGGCCGGCCGTGGAACGCGTGTTACGTGCACCGCAGCGGCCCCACGCTGCTCTACGTTGATTGGATTAGCGGCGCACGTCAGGGGCGGGCCGAGCGGGCTGCGGTGACTGTAGTGGGCAGAGGCTGTGATCCGGTGACAGGAGGCGGACCGAGCGGGCTGCGGTGACCGAGGCGGGCTCCGGTGACAGGAGGTAACAGGAGCGGGCTGCAGAGACCGGGGACCATCTATAAAGGAGGGGGGAGAAGAGAGAAGGGGGCCATCTATAAAGGAGGGGGGAGAAGAGAGAGGGGGCCATCTATAAAGGAGGGGGGAGAAGTGAGGGGGGCCATCTATAAAGTAGAGGGGAGAAGAGAGAGGGGGCACATCTATAAAGGAGGGGGGAGAAGAGAGAGGGGGCCATCTATAAAGGAGGGGGGAGAAGAGAGAGGGGGCCATCTATAAAGGAGGGGGGAGAAGAGAGAGGGGGCACATCTATAAAGGAGGGGGGAGAAGAGAGAGGGGGCACATCTATAAAGGAGGGGGGAGAAGAGAGAGGGGGCCATCTATAAAGGAGGGGGGAGAAGAGAGAAGGGGGTCATCTATAAAGGAGGGGGGAGAAGAGAGAGGGGGCCATCTATAAAGTAGAGGGGAGAAGAGAGAGGGGGCACATCTATAAAGGAGGGGGGAGAAGAGAGAGGGGGCCATCTATAAAAGGAGGGGGGAGAAGAGAGAGGGGGCCATCTATAAAGGAGGGGGGAGAAGAGAGAGGGGGGCGAAGAGAGAGGGGGGCATCTATAACAGAGGGGGCCATCTATAAAGGAGGGGGGAGAAGAGAGAGGGGGCCATCTATAAAGGAGGGGGGAGAAGAGAGAGGGGGCCATCTATAAAGGAGGGGGGGAAAGAGAGAGGGGGCATCTATAACAGAGGGGGCCATCTATAAGAGAGGGGGGATAAGAGAGGGGGCCATCTATAAGGGGGCTACATAGAGGGATGCATATACAATAAGGGGGTCACATAAAGTCAGCCTACCCACTAAATGAGGGTGTAAAGGGGACAGTACAGATGTGCAGTTAGTATAGAGATGAGGATGGTGTCAGAGTGAGGAGCCTAATATGTCTGTCTGCGGTGACATTAGTTAGTATGCGGTGGGATTAGTCAGTATGCGGTGGGATTAGTCAGTATGCGGTGGGATTAGTATGTGGAGGTGTCAGTCAGTATGCTGTGATATTAGTTAGTATGTGGTGGTATTAGTTAGTATGCGGTGACATTAGTCAGTATGCGGTGCTATTAGTCAGTATGTGGTGGTATTAGTTAGTATGCGGTGACATTAGTCAGTATGCGGTGCTATTAGTCAGTATGCGGTGGTATTAATCAGTATGTGGTGGTATTAGTCAGTGTGTGGTGGTATTAGTCAGTATGTGGTGGTGGTGTTAAACTGAGCACAGTGACCGGGCCAGAAGCAGTCTGTCTCTGTACACTGTGTAGTGGTGATGACCTGTAACTGCAGCTCAGCTACATAGTACAGAGACAGAAGCTTCTGACCCCATTTACTGTGTTATTATCTGTAATTCCAGTCATGGCCGTGATGATACATGTAGCCGTGCTGCACTCACAACATCCTCTCATAACTTATCACCGCACGGTGAGTGGGCCTGTGTGCTCGGAAATGCCAGGGCTGATTTTTAGTCCCAGTCCGGCCCTGGGTGTCTGTATGACCTCCCTACAAGGCCCGGGCATGCTCCTGATGAGGTGTGTATGACCTCCCTACAAGGCCCGGGCATGCTCCTGATGAGGTGGCTGTATGACCTCCCTACAAGGCCCGGGCATGCTCCTGATGAGGTGTCTGTATGACCTCCCTACAAGGCCCAGGCATGCTCCTGATGAGGTGTCTGTATGACCTCTCTACAAGGCCCAGGCATGCTCCTGATGAGGTGTCTGTATGACCTCCCTACAAGGCCCGGGCATGCTCCTGATGAGGTGTGTATGACCTCCCTACAAGGCCCGGGCATGCTCCTGATGAGGTGTATGACCTCCCTACAGGCCCGGGCATGCTCCTGATGAGGTGTATGACCTCCCTACAGGCCCGGGCATGCTCCTGATGAGGTGTATGACCTCCCTACAGGCCCGGGCATGCTCTTGATGAGGTGTGTGTATGACCTCCTTACAAGGCCCGGGCATGCTCCTGATGAGGTGTCTGTATGACCTCCCTACAAGGCCCGGGCATGCTCCTGATGAGGTGTATGACCTCCCTACAAGGCCCGGGCATGCTCCTGATGAGGTGTATGACCTCCTTACAAGGCCCGGGCATGCTCCTGATGAGGTTTATGACAAGGGGAGAGCGCACAGGTGGACTATATACTACAGGGGGGACCTCACAGGGGGCTATATACTACTGAGGGGGCTATATACTACTGGGGGGAGCGCACAGGGGGCTATATACTACAGGGGGGACCTCACAGGGGGCTATATACTACTGAGGGGGCTATATACTACTGGGGGGAGCGCACAGGGGGCTATATACTACAGGGGGGACCTCACAGGGGGCTATATACTACTGAGGGGGCTATATACTACTGAGGGGGCTATATACTACTGGGGGGAGCGCACAGGGGGCTATATACTACAGGGGGGACCTCACAGGGGGCTATATACTACTGAGGGGGCTATATACTACTGGGGGGAGCGCACAGGGGGGTTATATACTACAGGGGGGACCTCACAGGGGCTATATACTACAGGGGGAAGCACAAGGGGGGCTATATACTACTGGGGGGAGAGCACAGGGGCTATATACTACTGGGGGGAGCTCACAGGGGGCTATATACTACAGGGGGACAGCGCATGGGGGGGCTATATACTACAGGGGGAGCTCACAGGGGGCTATATACTACAGGGGGGAGCTCACAGGGGGGCTATATACTACTTGGGGGGAGCTCACGGGGGCTATATACTACAGGGGGAGAGCACAGGGGGGCTATATACTACTGGGGGGAGCTCACAGGGGGCTATATACTACTGGGGACAGCGCACAGGGGGCTATATAATACAGGGGGAGAGCGCACAGGGGGGCTATATACTACTGGGGGGAGCTCACAGGGGACTATATTCTACAGGGGGAGAGCGCACGGGGAGGCTATATACTACTGGGGGGGAGCTCACAGGGGGCTATATACTACAGGGGGAGAGCGCACAGGGGGGCTATATACTACTGGGGGAGCAACAGGGGGCTATATACTACTGAAGGAGAGCGCACAGGGGGGGCTATACACTACTGGGGGAGCAACAGGGGGGCTATATACTACCAGGGCAGTCACCCCCTTTGTACCTTATATCAAAGGCCTGGTGAGAGAGAAAAAAATGCCAATAAGCAGCAATTCTGTATATAAATAGTTGAACGTTTGTGACAAAGTAACAAAACACGTTTCCTACTGATGTTCAGCTCGGACCTTCACCTGACAATAGACCCCGGTAAGTGGACCTTCACTAAAAGTTGTTGAGTACCCCTGCTTTAGAGAATATGAGACTGTTTCCCAGGAGCGTCTGAGGAGACTCTCAGCCTTTCTATCCATAGGCTCCTTTAGTTGTGATGAATCTTCTAAGGGCAGAATGGACTTTTTTGTAGTTTTTGCCACCTGCGCATCAATTTTGGGGATTTCTCCCCATTTCCTTATATCTTCTTCCCCAAAGGGAAGACGTCTTTTGATTTCACTAGGAACCTAAAGTCTTTTTTCTGGTTCCACCCATTCGTCGGTTATAAGAGATTGTAAGGTCTCATGAACCAGAAAAACTAATTTTTTCTTTGCTTTAAGGCCCCTAAACATTTTATCCTTGGGTGCTATTTCTTCTTGCACCTCTTCCATGCCCGAAGCGTCTCTGACTGCTGTGAGAAGGGCCGAAGTGTGGTCTGAGGAAAAGAAATATTTCTTTAATTCCTCCTTATATTTAGATTGTACCTCCTCAATTTTCTGATCTTCTGAGATCTGTCCTGATTCACAGGAAGATGCCGAAGAGTGTCTCTTACGCTTCCCAGATGTGGATGCGACTGACCCCTCAGACACGGTTATAGAGGCTGGATAGTTAACCGTCGGTTCCACTATAGGTACCTCGTCAGCTAAATCCTGCTGGACTGGAGGGGTAGGTGGAGGGCCCTGAGGTACAGGAGGTGGTGCCGGAAGAGGAGGAGGGAGATAAGCTATAGAGGTGGCAATCTCCTCTTTCATCATCTTCCTAATGTCCTCAAGGAAGGAAGCGCTGTCTTTTTTAATAACATCTCCGATACAAGAGGGACAAATATTTTTCTTGCAGTTAGATGGCAGCTTGTTGTTGCAAGATACGCATTTTCTAACAGGAATCCTTGGCTTCTCCTTTCTAGGAGTAAAAGTGAATTCTTTAGTCTCCTAAGGAGAATAATAAGTTTTAGTCTAGTGATTGTCACTACTAATAGTGAAGAGCCAGAGTACCCCGGTGATTGATAATTAAAAATACAAACTACTGACACCGAGTAATGTGGGAAACAATAAGATCACTACAGTGGAAAACATACAACATGCTTCCAGAGAGAGAACCCCATATAACATGCAGAGTTTGCATTGGAAGCGTGCCGACTGCAGAGTTTAGCACACGGAAGCGGCTGGAGACAAGTCAGTACTCACTGTTACCGCAGTAGCAGTCTTGTCAGACGTGGAGGGATCCATCGCCGAGGCAGAGACGATCCGTTCCACTCTCGCCGGCGTTTTGAATAAAGCGTGCGACTTCCGATACGCGTGGCGGCTGACGTCACTTCTGGCGTGAGTACGCAGACCGGAAGTGTGTCACTCCGCATGGACGCCAGACTCGTGGCCTACTCCTGGACACGGTCCCCGGCCCGATGTGTCAGAAGACGTCCACTTACCCTTTCCAGCAGTGGAGTCTTGTACACGGCCTCTCTTGAAGCGGTACAAGGTTCCGGGGAACAACAGAGCAGCTTCTGTTCTGCCGCTTGCTGTCATACCACCGGGAGGAAGGAGGCCCAAAGCCCCGATCGACCCGCAGCAAGTTAGTAAATTTAGAAAATAGTAGTATCGTAGTAGAGGGGATCTCTCCTCGCCTTCACGCGGATCCCCTCCCTCTCGTGCCTGCCCTAGTGGGACAAGAAAAAGCACTGGTGTTGGGAGGAAGGGGAGGGGCTTTTAACCTCTCATGCTTTTTCCTGTCCCTAGGGTACAACCCATCCTCCTATGGTGCCGTCGTGAAGGTGAGGAGAGAAATACCCCCTGAATAATTATTCCAGTAAAACGAAAAAAGACCATAATCCTACAGCCATAAAGTAATATACTCAAAGGCTGGGAGTAGAGGGAGAAATACTCTGTTTGGTCTTTATCTTAGGACACGGGCGGCGAATCTCATTAGCCGCTAAAGTCTTTTGCACATAGTCCTTGACCCATACTACTACATCCTGAACATCAGGCTCCTCATAGGTTTAGGTCTGCATGAAGAACAGCGTACTGAAACACATAGGCATTATAAATATTTTTATGAAAGAATGAATCTTATCTGGAAAAAATGATCCTCCTACGGTATCCATAGCCGTCAGGTAGTGGAGTCTCACACTCGGCACATGAAGTGCTTCCTTAGAAGGTCTTTTGCCAGCAGCACGACTGGTCTCCATTTCAGACATCTGCAAATAATCAATGGATTACAATACATATAAACCACTAGCCTGGCTAGAGTGATACCGGAAAGAGACACTAGGTGGCAGCAACACTTACTTTTAAGTATATAGAAGAGAGATCACAGCACTTTGCACTCAGATGTTTTCTATTAGATCCAAATGAGCCACAGAAAATCCTTCCAGAGGAAGACAGCCAGACCTAGAGGTAGCAACAGCTTACCTTCTGCCTTGGACACACAGCTAATCCGGCATGCAGAGAGCGCGCGCCGCTGCCGGCCCCCGGAAGTGACATCACGCCGACGCCGCAGTGCTGAGACACACGCAGTGCCGATGCATTCCACGGTCGAACGCGACTGGAAGAAAAGCCAGCGGCTCGGTGACACGCAGAGTGCGTTCCAAGACGCACTAGGTAAGAAAAACTTAAAAGCGAAGACCTGCAGAAGCAAATATCAGGATACTACCTGGACACCGGCTCCAGCGGCATCCCAGCAATCATTACCTGGAGAGAAAACCTGAATACAACAGGTAAACAAGCATGAAAACGGAGGAGGGACAAAGTCCCCTAGGGCTAACAGCAACGAAGTAAGAAAAGACTGAGGTCTAGGGGGAGGTGGAGCCTATTTATACCTCATGGAGGAGGGGATTCAAATTTGCTATTTTTCCATTAAATATTCCTTCGTCCCAGGGGCTCGCAGGGGCGAATTTACCCCATATGTTGTGATGCCAATGGGACGTAAGGGAAACTGAATTTCCCCATGGTGGGACTATTAAAGGATTATCTTATAAAGGGGGATTCCCCCACCTGTACTATTATTACACGGCAGCACACCTCTCCATGGTCCTGGATTAGCATCGCCATGCTTCAGCCAAGCTATCGGTAGGTTTGGAAATGGCTCTTTCCCTTCTCCCCTTACTTCAGGCCCCTTGGTTCCCAGCTTTTGTCAATGCTCACTCTGAAAATTTGCCATAAGCATCTCTCCTCTGGATTCATTGCCCCTCCCCCCTCATTCTCGGTAACCCATCCTTTTCAGGGACCACAGTTTCTTTTGTGCGGGTCCTTTTGAAATTCTCTGCCTTGGTTCTGGCCCTCTCCGCCATTCTCTCCTGCACACCATGTTGGGCTCCCTGCTGACCCTGCCTCCCCCTTTCCTGGCTGTCTGGGAGAAGGATCTTCATATTACTTGTTCTGCAGCGCAGGATGAGCGGGTATATATCTGCACTCTTCCTCCATCTCCTTCCTCCTTTAGGAGGCGGGATACAAAGTACTTTCCCAATGGTACCGCATTCCTTCCCGTATCCATCGGATGTTCCCAGAGGCCTCGCCATTGTGCTGGAAGACCTGGGGGGAAGGCGGCTCGCTCCTACACACTTTGTGGAGCTGTCCCAAGCTGGCATCTTTCTGGAAGGAAGTGTAGCGTATCACTTGGACCTTCACAGACCACCGACTACCCTTCACCCCAACAATATCTCCGATATTCCTTAGACTTTACCGCCACTCTGTTCTCAGTCACCGGATTAATGCCGTAAGATCATGTGTTCCGGCACTGTGGAGAAACCCGGAGCTGAATTCCATATTCAGTATTAAAAAACTAAATATATAATAATGTTAATAATAATAATTTGCATCCTTGTAGTCGTATGGAGCTTATACTTCATAAGGGAGAAGACTTTACCATTGTGAGATATACCAGAGGATATTATAAGAAAACTCGAGCCTTTAATTATAGCGACAAGTAACATAAAATCAAGTAGCCAAGCTGGCACCACGGCTGCTGCTGCTGCTGAGGGAAGGAATCGGCTGCAGACGCACAACGGGAGGATCGGGACGCTATACAGTCTAGTTACTTAAAGAGGCGGCTTCTCTTTAGCACGTCAGTGGCGGATTCAAACTGCTGCACCTCCCGCCTGAAATCCTGGAGTCTGCGAAGCTCCCGGCGCTGGGGGGCAGAGGTCGGCTTCTTTATATACTTTACTTCACTCAGCAGCTTATCACACAGATAGTGCAGCCATAGTACATTAGAGTGCGGCTTATAGGAGGACCACAAGTTCCTGAGGAGGAGGACAATACAAGGGTTAGGACAACACAGGTAGGGCCCGGGACCAATGGGCAGACTAAGGGTCTCAGTCCCCTCCACACCGGCTGACCCTGACCGCCAAAGATACTCACTGGTTCTCTTGTCTCATCCTTCTATAAACATCGAACTGCAGATCTCCTTCTCCCAGAAACAGCTCCTCATCCGTGGACAGGTCACAGAACACCGTGAGTCCATCTAAGACAGGCAGCAAAGACACTGCAGGTTTATCCCAACTATAGCAGCGCTTCTCAAACTTTTTCTACTGGATCCTCACCCAACAGACCAAGGCAATGCCTGGGCCTCACCAGACTGACCAGGAGGGCGCCGGGGCCTCACCAGACTCACCAGGAGGGCGCCGGGGCCTCACCAGACTCACCAGGAGGGCGCCGGGGCCTCACCAGACTCACCAGGAGGGCGCCGGGGCCTCACCAGACTCACCAGGAGGGCGCCGGGGCCTCACCAGACTCACCAGGAGGGCGCCGGGGCCTCACCAGACTCACCAGGAGGGCGCCGGGGCCTCACCAGACTCACCAGGAGGGCGCCGGGGCCTCACCAGACTCACCAGGAGGGCGCCGGGGCCTCACCAGACTCACCAGGAGGGCGCCGGGGCCTCACCAGACTCACCAGGAGGGCGCCGGGGCCTCACCAGACTCACCAGGAGGGCGCCGGGGCCTCACCAGACTCACCAGGAGGGCGCCGGGGCCTCACCAGACTCACCAGGAGGGCGCCGGGGCCTCACCAGACTCACCAGGAGGGCGCCGGGGCCTCACCAGACTCACCAGGAGGGCGCCGGGGCCTCACCAGACTCACCAGGAGGGCGCCGGGGCCTCACCAGACTGACCAGGAGGGCGCCGGGGCCTCCAAAGACTGACCAGGAGGGCGCCGGGGCCTCCAAAGACTGACCAGGAGGGCGCCGGGGCCTCCAAAGACTGACCAGGAGGGCGCCGGGGCCTCCAAAGACTGACCAGGAGGGCGCCGGGGCCTCCAAAGACTGACCAGGAGGGCGCCGGGGCCTCCAAAGACTGACCAGGAGGGCGCCGGGGCCTCCAAAGACTGACCAGGAGGGCGCCGGGGCCTCCAAAGACTGACCAGGAGGGCGCCGGGGCCTCCAAAGACTGACCAGGAGGGCGCCGGGGCCTCCAAAGACTGACCAGGAGGGCGCCGGGGCCTCCAAAGACTGACCAGGAGGGCGCCGGGGCCTCCAAAGACTGACCAGGAGGGCGCCGGGGCCTCCAAAGACTGACCAGGAGGGCGCCGGGGCCTCCAAAGACTGACCAGGAGGGCGCCGGGGCCTCCAAAGACTGACCAGGAGGGCGCCGGGGCCTCCAAAGACTGACCAGGAGGGCGCCGGGGCCTCCAAAGACTGACCAGGAGGGCGCCGGGGCCTCCAAAGACTGACCAGGAGGGTGCCGGGGCCTCCAAAGACTGACCAGGAGGGCGCCAGGGCCTCACCAGACTGACCAGGAGGGCGCCGGGGCCTCACCAGACTGACCAGGAGGGCGCCGGGGCCTCACCATCTGTGGTGAAAGTCCATTAAAAAGCTAAATAAATAATGCTCGGGCTACGTATCACCCGACTCCTAAGCTCTATATACTAATAAAGCAAGTACAAAATACATTATTAATGTTGCTAAAATGGAGATAGTTGCAAACAGCAAAAGGACTGTGCAGATCATAGTAACTTTTGTGAAAACTGGCTCCTCAGCTGGGCCTCACCAACAACTATGGGGGGCGCCTCACCAACCACTAGGGGGCGCCTCACCAACAACTAGGGGGGCCTCACCAACAACTAGGGGGGCCTCACCAACAACTAGGGGCGCCTCACCAACAACTAGGGGGCGCCTCACCAACAACTGGGGGGCGGGGGCGCCTCACCAACAACTGGGGGGGGGGGCGCCTCACCAACAACTAGGGGGCGCCTCACCAACAACTGGGGGGCGCCTCACCAACTGGGGGGGGGGGGGGGGGGGGGGGGGGGCGCCTCACCAACAACTATGGGGGGCGCCTCACCAACAACTAGGGGGGGGCGCCTCACCAACAACTAGGGGGCGCCTCACCAACAACTGGGGGGGGGGGGGGGCGCCTCACCAACAACTAGGGGGGGGGGGCGCCTCACCAACAACTAGGGGGGGGGGGGGCGCCTCACCAACAACTAGGGGGGGGCGCCTCACCAACAACTAGGGGGGGGGCGCCTCACCAACAACTAGGGGGGGGGGCGCCTCACCAACAACTAGGGGGGGGGGGCGCCTCACCAACAACTAGGGGGGGGGGGGGCGCCTCACCAACAACTAGGGGGGGGGGGGGCGCCTCACCAACAACTAGGGAGGGGCGCCTCACCAACAACTAGGGGGGGGGCGCCTCACCAACAACTAGGGGGGGGGGCGCCTCACCAACAACTAGGGGGGGGGGGCGCCTCACCAACAACTAGGGAGGGGCGCCTCACCAACAACTAGGGGGGGGGCGCCTCACCAACAACTAGGGGGGGGGCGCCTCACCAACAACTAGGGGGGGGGGCGCCTCACCAACAACTAGGGGGGGGGGGCGCCTCACCAACAACTAGGGGGGGGGGGCGCCTCACCAACAACTAGGGGGGGGGCGCCTCACCAACAACTATGGGGGGCGCCTCGCCAACAACTAGGGGGGCGCCGCCTCACCAACAACTAGGGGGGCGCCGCCTCACCAACAACTAGGGGGGCGCCGCCTCACCAACAACTCGGGGGGGGGGGGCGCCTCACCAACAACTGGGGGGGTGCCTCACCAACAACTAGGGGGGGGGCGCCTCACCAACAACTAGGGGGGGGGGGGCGCCTCACCAACAACTCTGGGGGGGGCGCCTCACCAACAACTAGGGGGGGGGCGCCTCACCAACAACTCGGGGGGGGGGGGGGGGGGGGGCACCTCACCAACAACTCGGGGGGCGTCTTACAGTTTGAGAAGCACTGAACTATATGAAAACACTTATATTCCTAGGAGGCTGCAATTTTTGACCACTATAAAATTTGCTCAAATCGCCCTCAAAGGCAAACAGTCTGCACCTATCAACCAACTTGAGCCCAAAAATGAGAACACATGATGATGATGATGATGATAATGTATGAAAACTTTAGTAAATCTACCACAAACAATATGTTAAAAACCAAGACGTGGGAGACCCCCCTACCGGGACATGAGAAATACAAAGTGCATGTGCAGATAATGAATGGCCGTTCGGTAAACTCATCAGCATAAATACATATAGTAATAATACAGTTTTGTGATATTTTTCATACATTCGCATCACGTGTTATCATTTTGGTTGATAGGTGTAAAGTTATCCCAACTATAGTCATCTCTACGGACAAAGTGCAAACATCCAGCGGAAGGTACGCACCCTTATCCAGCCGAGACAGCGTATAGTCAATGATCTTGACCTGGATCCCGGCATTGGGAATGTGGAAAATCTCACCACGCAGAGACACCGATATGGTGGAAGATGGCGACTTCTCAATCAGGAGATTGCCCCAGTGTAAATCCCTTGAAAACAAAAAATGTATAGTAGAGGGTAGGTTGGGGGAAGAGATCCCCTGAAGACTACAGGACACAGGAAAGCTACCTGTGCTCGAATCTCAGCTCTTCTTCAGCCACAGCCAGAGCTGCCGTCACCTGGTGCAGGATACTCCGGGAGGAAGCCACAGATGGCAGCTGTCAGGGGGCAAAATAATGGAACATTAGTGGCCGAGGGTCCTTAGAGATTGGGAGTGCTGGCTCCACAACATCGGGGACAAATCCTCCACATCCTTCTCACTCTTATATGGCTTCCAGTTTACGATGAAGAAATTCAGTGATGCTCACCTTGGAACTCACACGCTCTAAGTCTTCTCCGCCAAACTCAAACTCCAGAATCATGAAGAGCTGCCCAGGCCCAAACAAATCTGTGGGGAGAGAAGACGGCTATGACGCTCACTGTGGATCGGCCATTATATATATATATGTTCCACACCTGTTTCGGTTCGGGTTCGTACGAATCCGAACTCTCTGCAATGATTCCCGCTGCCTGGCGGCTCCGTGGAGAGGGTGGATCCAGCAGGAGGACCATAGCCATAGGCTGTATCCCAGTTTTCCAGGCGGTCCTCCCGCTGTACGGAGCTAGCGGACAACGGGAATCTGATGCCGAGCATTCGGGTTCATACGAACCTGAACCTTGGAAGATTCGGACCATCCCTAATATATATCTTATATACCACAGGAAGCTGACCACTGCGATATATAAAATATATATATATATACACATTATATATATATATATACATACATATACATACACACACACACACACACACACAGGTTTGCAATAAATTAGAATATCAACAAAAAAAAATTTCAGTAATTCAATTAAAAAAGTGCCCTTATATATCCTTGAGACATTACATACAGAGCGACCTGATATATTCTATACATTACATACAGAGGGACCTGATATATTCTATATACATTACATACAGAGTGACCTGATATATTCTATACATTACATACAGAGCGACCTGATATATTCTATACATTACATACAGAGTGACCTGATATATTCTATGACATTAGAATATATCAGGTCACTCTGTATGTAATGTATATAGAATATATCAGGTCACTCTGTATGTAATGTATATAGAATATATCAGGTCGCTCTGTATGTAATGTATAGAATATATCAGGTCGCTCTGTATGTAATGTATATAGAATATATCAGGTCACTCTGTATGTAATGTATATAGAATATATCAGGTCCCTCTGTATGTAATGTATAGAATATATCAGGTCACTCTGTATGTAATGTGTATAGAATATATCAGGTCACTCTGTATGTAATGTATATAGAATATATCAGGTCACTCTGTATGTAATGTATATAGAATATATCAGGTCACTCTGTATGTAATGTATATAGAATATATCAGGTCACTCTGTATGTAATGTATAGAATATATCAGGTCCCTCTGTATGTAATGTATATAGAATATATCAGGTCACTCTGTATGTAATGTATATAGAATATATCAGGTCACTCTGTATGTAATGTATAGAATATATCAGGTCACTGTATGTAATGTATATAGAATATATCAGGTCACTCTGTATGTAATGTCTCTATAGAATATATCAGGTCGCTCTGTATGTAATGTATAGAATATATCAGGTCGCTCTGTATGTAATGTATAGAATATATCAGGTCACTCTGTATGTAATGTATAGAATATATCAGGTCCCTCTGTATGTAATGTATAGAATATATCAGGTCACTCTGTATGTAATGTATATAGAATATATCGGGTCCCTCTGTATGTAATGTATAGAATATATCAGGTCCCTCTGTATGTAATGTATAGAATATATCAGGTCACTCTGTATGTAATGTATAGAATATATCAGGTCCCTCTGTATGTAATGTATAGAATATATCAGGTCACTCTGTATGTAATGTATATAGAATATATCGGGTCCCTCTGTATGTAATGTATAGAATATATCAGGTCCCTCTGTATGTAATGTATAGAATATATCAGGTCACTCTGTATGTAATGTATATAGAATATATCGGGTCCCTCTGTATGTAATGTATAGAATATATCAGGTCCCTCTGTATGTAATGTATAGAATATATCAGGTCACTCTGTATGTAATGTATAGAATATATCAGGTCACTCTGTATGTAATGTATATAGAATATATCAGGTCACTCTGTATGTAATGTATAGAATATATCAGGTCACTCTGTATGTAATGTATAGAATATATCAGGTCCCTCTGTATGTAATGTATATAGAATATATCAGGTCACTCTGTGTAATGTATAGAATATATCAGGTCACTGTATGTAATGTATAGAATATATCAGGTCACTCTGTATGTAATGTATAGAATATATCAGGTCACTCTGTATGTAATGTATATAGAATATATCAGGTCACTCTGTATGTAATGTATAGAATATATCAGGTCTCTCTGTATGTAATGTATATAGAATATATCAGGTCACTCTGTATGTAATGTATATATAATATATCAGGTCACTCTGTATGTACAGACATTACATACAGAGTGACCTGATATATTCTATAGACATTACATTGCAGAGTAACCTGATATATTCTATACATTACATACAGAGTGACCTGATATATTCTATATACATTACATACAGAGGGACCTGATATATTCTATATACATTACATACAGAGTGACCTGATATATTCTATATACATTACATACAGAGGGACCTGATATATTCTATACATTACATACAGAGTGACCTGATATATTCTATACATTACATTACAGAGTGACCTGATATATTCTATACATTACAGAGTGACCTGATATATTCTATACATTACATACAGAGTGACCGGATATATTCTATATACATTACATACAGAGTGACCTGATATATTCTATACATTACATACAGAGTGACCTGATATATTCTATACATTACATACAGAGTGACCTGATATATTCTATATACATTACATACAGAGTGACCTGATATATTCTATACATTACATACAGAGTGACCTGATATATTCAATACATTACAGAGTGACCTGATATATTCTATATACATTACATACAGAGGGACCTGATATATTCTATACATTACATACAGAGGGACCTGATATATTCTATATACATTACATACAGAGTGACCTGATATATTCTATATACATTACATACAGAGGGACCTGATATATTCTATACATTACATACAGAGTGACCTGATATATTCTATACATTACAGAGTGACCTGATATATTCTATACATTACATTACAGAGTAACCTGATATATTCTATATACATTACATACAGAGTGACCTGATATATTCTAATGTCTATAGAATATATCAGGTCCCTCTGTATGTAATGTATAGAATATATCAGGTCACTCTGTATGTAATGTATATAGAATATATCAGGTCCCTCTGTATGTAATATATATAGAATATATCAGGTCACTCTGTATGTAATGTATATAGAATATATCAGGTCACTCTGTATGTAATGTATAGAATATATCAGGTCACTCTGTATGTAATGTATAGAATATATCAGGTCCCTCTGTATGTAATGTCTCTATAGAATATATCAGGTCCCTCTGTATGTAATGTATATAGAATATATCAGGTCACTCTGTATGTAATGTATATAGAATATATCAGGTCACTCTGTATGTAATGTATAGAATATATCAGGTCACTCTGTATGTAATGTCTATAGAATATATCAGGTCACTCTGTATGTAATGTATATAGAATATATCAGGTCACTCTGTATGTAATGTATATAGAATATATCAGGTCCCTCTGTATGTAATGTATAGAATATATCAGGTCACTCTGTATGTAATGTATAGAATATATCAGGTCCCTCTGTATGTAATGTATATAGAATATATCAGGTCACTCTGTATGTAATGTATAGAATATATCAGGTCCCTCTGTATGTAATGTATAGAATATATCAGGTCCCTCTGTATGTAATGTATAGAATATATCAGGTCACTCTGTATGTAATGTATATAGAATATATCAGGTCCCTCTGTATGTAATGTATATAGAATATATCAGGTCACTCTGTATGTAATGTATATAGAATATATCAGGTCACTCTGTATGTAATGTATAGAATATATCAGGTCACTCTGTATGTAATATATAGAATATATCAGGTCGCTCTGTATGTAATGTATATAGAATATATCAGGTCGCTCTGTATGTAATGTATATAGAATATATCAGGTCACTCTGTATGTAATGTATATAGAATATATCAGGTCCCTCTGTATGTAATGTATATAGAATATATCAGGTCACTCTGTATGTAATGTATATAGAATATATCAGGTCCCTCTGTATGTAATGTATATAGAATATATCAGGTCACTCTGTATGTAATGTATAGAATATATCAGGTCCCTCTGTATGTAATGTATAGAATATATCAGGTCCCTCTGTATGTAATGTATAGAATATATCAGGTCCCTCTGTATGTAATGTATAGAATATATCAGGTCCCTCTGTATGTAATGTATATAGAATATATCAGGTCACTCTGTATGTAATGTATAGAATATATCAGGTCCCTCTGTATGTAATGTATAGAATATATCAGGTCCCTCTGTATGTAATGTATAGAATATATCAGGTCGCTCTGTATGTAATGTATATAGAATATATCAGGTCGCTCTGTATGTAATGTATATAGAATATATCAGGTCACTCTGTATGTAATGTATATAGAATATATCAGGTCCCTCTGTATGTAATGTATATAGAATATATCAGGTCCCTCTGTATGTAATGTATATAGAATATATCAGGTCACTCTGTATGTAATGTATATAGAATATATCAGGTCCCTCTGTATGTAATGTATATAGAATATATCAGGTCACTCTGTATGTAATGTATAGAATATATAAGGTCCCTCTGTATGTAATGTATAGAATATATCAGGTCCCTCTGTATGTAATGTATAGAATATATCAGGTCCCTCTGTATGTAATGTATAGAATATATCAGGTCACTCTGTATGTAATGTATAGAATATATCAGGTCACTCTGTATGTAATGTATATAGAATATATCAGGTCACTCTGTATGTAATGTATAGAATATATCAGGTCACTCTGTATGTAATGTATATAGAATATATCAGGTCCCTCTGTATGTAATGTATATAGAATATATCAGGTCACTCTGTATGTAATGTATATAGAATATATCAGGTCACTCTGTATGTAATGTATAGAATATATCAGGTCACTCTGTATGTAATGTATATAGAATATATCAGGTCACTCTGTATGTAATGTATATAGAATTTATCAGGTCCCTCTGTATGTAATGTATAGAATATATCAGGTCACTCTGTATGTAATGTATAGAATATATCAGGTCCCTCTGTATGTAATGTATAGAATATATCAGGTCACTCTGTATGTAATGTATAGAATATATCAGGTCACTATGTATGTAATGTATAGAATATCAGGTCACTCTGTATGTAATGTATAGAATATATCAGGTCCCTCTGTATGTAATGTATAGAATATATCAGGTCCCTCTGTATGTAATGTATAGAATATATCAGGTCACTCTGTATGTAATGTATAGAATATATCAGGTCACTCTGTATGTAATGTATAGAATATCAGGTCACTCTGTATGTAATGTATATAGAATATATCAGGTCACTCTGTATGTAATGTGTATAGAATATATCAGGTCACTCTGTATGTAATGTATATAGAATATATCAGGTCCCTCTGTATGTAATGTATAGAATATATCAGGTCACTCTGTATGTAATGTATAGAATATATCAGGTCACTGTATGTAATGTATAGAATATATCAGGTCACTCTGTATGTAATGTATAGAATATATCAGGTCGCTCTGTATGTAATGTATATAGACTATATCAGGTCACTCTGTATGTAATGTCTATAGAATATATCAGGTCTCTCTGTATGTAATGTATAGAATATATCAGGTCCCTCTGTATGTAATGTATAGAATATATCAGGTCTCTCTGTATGTAATGTATATAGAATATATCAGGTCACTCTGTATGTAATGTATAGAATATATCAGGTCACTCTGTATGTAATGTATATAGAATATATCAGGTCACTCTGTATGTAATGTATAGAATATATCAGGTTACTCTGTAATGTATATATCAGGTAGGAGACCACTGCTATAGGACATATATGTTGATGGTGCTCCCTTACGTGAAGCGCTCTCAACAAGAGCAGGTTCTTCATAGTGCCTGGTCATAGTTTTGTTTAGGGGGATTGGGGGTAGAGACTGAGCTCTGAGCATCACCTACAGTGTATAGTCTGATCCCATCTTATCTATATACTGGTGTCATCTGTTGTGTATAGTCTGATCCCATCTTATCTATATACTGGTGTCATCTGTTGTGTATAGTCTGATCCCATCTCATCTATATACTGGTGTCACCTACAGTGTATAGTCTGATCCCATCTTATCTATATACTGATGTCACCTACAGTGTATAGTCTGATCCCATCTTATCTATATACTGGTGTCACCTACAGTGTATAGTCTGATCCCATCTTATCTATATACTGATGTCACCTATTGTGTATAGTCTGATCCCATCTTATCTATATACTGGTGTTACCAATTGTGTATAGTCTGATCCCATCTTATCTATATACTGGTGTCACCTATTGTGTATAGTCTGATCCCATCCTATCTATATACTGGTGTCACATACAGTGTATAGTCTGATCCCATCTTATCTATATACTGGTGTCACCTACAGTGTATAGTCTGATCCCATCTTATCTATATACTGGTGTCATCTGTTGTGTATAGTCTGATCCCATCTATCTATATACTGGTGTCACCTATTGTGTATAGTCTGATCCCATCTTATCTATATACTGATGTCACCTATTGTGTATAGTCTGATCCTATCTTATCTATATACTGGTGTCAATCTGTTGTGTATAGTCGATCCCCGGCTGTACTTGGTGGGTTGGAGGCTGTAGGTGGCTGCCAGGGCTGGTTGGGGAGCTGAGTGGCATCTGCCGCCATCGTCTGACTACTCTATGAAGTCGCTCCAAAAGAAGATTCTCTCTGCAGTGGAGATGGTGGAAGGAGCACAAGTTGCGCCCTGATACGGCAGCCGCACGCGGGGCTAGAGACCTCCCTGTGGGGGTCCGGTACCTTATGAGGAGACATGGTTCTTACCTGGCCGCTCATTCTCTGTCCCCTTCTCTTCAGCAAATGCATCCCAAGCAGAAAGCAACTCCGGGGGATAGGAACCCCTGCACACAGTGAGCTCTGCGAGAGAGAGAGAGAGAGAGAGAGAGCGAGCG
>NC_091455.1:219453691-219587932 GCF_027789765.1 Dendropsophus ebraccatus | reverse complement strand
GGGGGACTATAACTACCCCAATATATACAGGAAAGCAGGGGGACGTCATTATTATGGGGGACTATAACTACCCAATATATACAGGAAAGCAGAGTGACCTCATTATTATGGGGGGACTATAACTACCCCAATATATACAGGAAAGCAGGGGGAAGTCATTATTATGGGGGACTATAACTACCCCAATATATACAGGAAAGCAGGGGGAAGTCATTATTATGGGGGACTATAACTACCCAATATATACAGGAAAGCAGGGGGAAGTCATTATTATGGGGGACTATAACTACCCCAATATATACAGGAAAGCAGGGGGGACGTCATTATTATGGGGGACTATAACTACCCAATATATACAGGAAAGCAGAGTGACCTCATTATTATGGGGGACTATAATACCCAAATATATACAGGAAAGCAGGGGGAAGTCATTATTATGGGGGACTATAACTACCCCAATATATACAGGAAAGCAGGGGGACGTCATTATTATGGGGGACTATAACTACCCCAATATATACAGGAAAGCAGGGGGAAGTCATTATTATGGGGGACTATAACTACCCAATATATACAGGAAAGCAGGGGGAAGTCATTATTATGGGGGGACTATAACTACCCAAATATATACAGGAAAGCAGGGGAAGTCATTATTATGGGGGGGGGGACTATAACTACCCCAATATATACAGGAAAGCAGGGGGACGTCATTATTATGGGGGACTATAACTACCCAATATATACAGGAAAGCAGGGGGAAGTCATTATTATGGGGGACTATAACTACCCAATATATACAGGAAAGCAGGGGGAAGTCATTATTATGGGGGACTATAACTACCCAAATATATACAGGAAAGCAGGGGGACGTCATTATTATGGGGGACTATAACTACCCAATATATACAGGAAAGCAGGGGGACGTCATTATTATGGGGGACTATAACTACCCAAATATCAACTGGAAAGCAGGGGGACGTCATTATTATGGGGGACTATAACTACCCAATATATACAGGAAAGCAGGGGGACGTCATTATTATGGGGGACTATAACTACCCAATATATACAGGAAAGCAGGGGGAAGTAATTATTATGGGGGACTATAACTACCCAATATATACAGGAAAGCAGGGGGACGTCATTATTATGGGGGACTATAACTACCATAATATATACAGGAAAGCAGGGGGAAGTCATTATTATGGGGGGGGGGGGCTATAACTACCCAATATATACAGGAAAGCAGGGGGAAGTCATTATTATGGGGGACTATAACTACCCAATATATACAGGAAAGCAGGGGGACGTCATTATTATGGGGGACTATAACTACCCAATATATACAGGAAAGCAGGGGGGCATCATTATTATGGGGGACTATAACTACCCCAATATATACAGGGAAGCAGGGGGAAGTCATTATTATGGGGGGGGGGCTATAACTACCCAAATATATACAGGAAAGCATGGGAAGTCATTATTATGGGGGACTATAACTACCCCAATATATACAGGAAAGCAGGGGGACGTCATTATTATGGGGGATTATAACTACCCAATATATACAGGAAAGCAGGGGGACGTCATTATTATGGGGGACTATAACTACCCAAATATATACAGGAAAGCAGGGGGACGTCATTATTATGGGGGACTATAACTACCCATATATACAGGAAAGCAGGGGGAAGTCATTATTATGGGGGGGGGGGGGGCTATAACTACCCAATATATACAGGAAAGCAGGGGGACGTCATTATTATGGGGGACTATACCCAATATATACAGGAAAGCAGGGGACGTTTTTTGTTTGTTACATTAAACTTATTATGGGGGACTTATAACTACCCAATATATACAGGAAAGCAGGGGGAAGTAATTATTATGGGGGACTATAACTACCCAATATACTACAGGAAAGCAGGGGGACGTCATTATTATGGGGGGACTAATAACTACCATAATATATACAGGAAAGCAGGGGGAAGTCATTATTATGGGGGACTATAACTACCCAAATATATACAGGAAAGCAGGGGGAAGTCATTATTATGGGGACTATAACTACCCCAATATATACAGGAAAGCAGGGGGAAGTCATTATTATGGGGGGGGGCTATAACTACCCAATATATACAGGAAAGCAGGGGGACGTCATTATTATGGGGGACTATAACTACCCAATATATACAGGAAAGCAGGAGGACGTCATTATTATGGGGGACTATAACTACCCAAATATATACAGGAAAGCAGGGGGAAGTCATTATTATGGGGGACTATAACTACCCAAATATATACAGGAAAGCAGGGGGACGTCATTATTATGGGGACTATAACTACCCAAATATATACAGGAAAGCAGGGGGAAGTCATTATTATGGGGGACTATAACTACCCAATATATACAGGAAAGCATGGGAAGTCATTATTATGGGGGGACTATAACTACCCCAATATATACAGGAAAGCAGGGGGACGTCATTATTATGGGGGATTATAACTACCCAATATATACAGGAAAGCAGGGGGAAGTAATTATTATGGGGGACTATAACTACCCAAATATATACAGGAAAGCAGGGGGACGTCATTATTATGGGGGACTATAACTACCCAATATATACAGGAAAGCAGGGGGACGTCATTATTATGGGGGACTATACCCAATATATACAGGAAAGCAGGGAGAAGTCATTATTATGGGGGACTATAACTACCCAAATATATACAGGAAAGCAGGGAGAAGTCATTATTATGGGGGACTATAACTACCCCAATATATACAGGAAAGCAGGGAGAAGTCATTATTATGGGGGACTATAACTACCCAATATATACAGGAAAGCAGGGGGACGTCATTATTATGGGGGACTATAACTACCCAAATATATACAGGAAAGCAGGGGGAAGTCATTATTATGGGGGACTTTTACTACCCAAATATATACAGGAAAGCAGAAACCTGCAGCTCCAGGAAGGGAAGCGGAGACTGGAAATAGTAAAAGACAATTACCTTTCCCAACTAGTAGAGGAACCAACAAGAGGGGGGGCCCTTCTGGACCTGATCTTAACCAATAGGCCAGACAGAATATCAAAAATAGAGGTGGGGGGTCACCTAGGTAATAGTCACCATAATATAGTAAGTTTTCAATTATCCTTCAATAAAATGATTAGTAGAGGGGCTACAAAAACATTACATTTCAGGAAGGCTAATTTCCAAAAACTAAGAGAGGACCCCGGGGACATAGACACTGCCCTGAGATATAAGAGAGGACCCCGGGGACATAGACTGGGGGGGGACACTGCCCTGAGATATAAGAGAGGACCCGGGGACATAGACTGGGGGGACACTGCCCTGAGATATAAGAGAGGACCCCGGGGACATAGACTGGGGGGGACACTGCCCTGAGATATAAGAGAGGACCCCGGGGACATAGACTGGGGGGACACTGCCCTGAGATATAAGAGAGGACCCCGGGGACATAGACTGGGGGGACGCTGCCCTGAGATATAAGAGAGGACCCCGGGGACATAGACTGGGACACTGCCCTGAGATATAAGAGAGGACCCCGGGGACATAGACTGGGGGGACACTGCCCTGAGATATAAGAGAGGACCCCGGGGACATATGTTAGAGCATCCTGGGTAAATGGTGTGAAGGACACATACTGTACCATATGGGAATAAACGTAGTAGAAATAAGAGAAATCCAATGTGGTAACTTCAGCTGTAAGGGGGGGGGGGGGCAATAAATGATAAGAAACAAGCATTCAGACTACTAAAACAAGAAGGTAGTGGGGAAGAATTGAGCGACTATAGACAGAAGAATAGAATGTGTAAAACACAAATAAAAGAGGCAAAAATAGCAACAGAAAGAAGGATAGCCACAGAAAGTAACAGGAATCCCAAAATGTTCTTCACTTATATAAACAACAAAAGACTTAAAACTGAAAATGTTGGTCCCCTCAAAAATAATCTGGGTGTAATGGTGGAGGGGGAAGAGGAAAAGGCCAATCTACTAAATACATTCTTCTCTACTGTATTCACAGAGGAGAATCCCATGACAGAGGACATGACTAGGGATAATATAAATCCTCCCATAAATCTCACCTGCCTAACACAACAAGAAGTGGGGAGACGCCTTAAAAACATTAAAATCCATTAGTCACCGGGCCCAGAAGGTCCATCCTAGAGTACTGCAGGAATTAAATACTGTGTTGGACAGACCGATATTCCTAATATTTAAAGATTCTATTACGACAGGGATTGTTCCACAGGACTGGGGCATAGCTAATGTGCTACCAATATTCAAGAAGGGGTCAAAGAGCGATCCTGGAAACTACAGGCCTGTAAGTCTAACATCTATAGTAGGTATATAGGAGATGTTATGTAAGAGATGCTATACTGGTGTATATATATAAGAGATGTATACTGAAGTATCTTAATGAAAATAATCTTATGACGCAGCACCAGCATGGATTTATGAGGGATCGGTCCTGTCAGACTAATCTGATCGGCTTCTATGAAGAGGTAAGTTATAGACTGGACCTGGGGGAGGCTGTGGACGTCGTGTATATAGACTGGACCTGGGGGAGGCTGTGGACGTCGTGTATATAGACTGGACCTGGGGGAGGCTGTGGACGTCGTGTATATAGACTGGACCTGGGGGAGGCTGTGGACGTCGTGTATATAGACTGGACCTGGGGGAGGCTGTGGACGTCGTGTATATAGACTGGACCTGGGGGAGGCTGTGGACGTCGTGTATATAGACTGGACCTGGGGGAGGCTGTGGACGTCGTGTATATAGACTGGACCTGGGGGAGGCTGTGGACGTCGTGTATATAGACTGGACCTGGGGGAGGCTGTGGACGTCGTGTATATAGACTGAACCTGGGGGAGGCTGTATATGTGTACATAGACTGGACCTGGGGGAGGCTGTGGACGTCGTGTATATAGACTGGACCTGGGGGAGGCTGTGGACGTTGTGTATCTGGACTTTTCAGAGGCATTTGATACTGTGCCACATGAAAGGTTGGTCTACAAAATGAGGATGCTGGGACTCAGGGAAAATGTATGCAAATGGGTAAGTAACTGGTTGTGTGATAGAAAACAGGGTGGTCATTGATGGAACATATTCAGATTGGGTTTTAGTTACTAGTGGGGTACCACAGGGGTCAGTGTTGGGTCCACTTTTTTCTTCTTTTTTCTGCAGAGCAGAGCAGAATCTCTATTTTTGCAGATGATCCTAAACTGGGTAAAGTAATCAGTACAGAGGAGGATAATATCATATTACAGAGGGATTTGGAGAAAGCTAGAGGCTTGGGCGGTGAAATGGCAGATGATGTATAATGTGGATAAATGTAAGGTTATGCACTTGGGCCATAGAAATAATAAGTACAGTTCTGTGCTAAATAATAAAACACTGGGTAAAACTACTTCCGAAAAGGACCTGGGGGTATGGTGGACAGTAACCTCATCTATAGTGATCAGTGCCAGGCAGCAGCTGCCAAGGCTAATAAAATAATGGGAGGCATCAAAAGAGGTATAGATGCTAAAGATGAGAACATAGTTTTGCCTCTTTATAAATCACTGGTCAGACCACATATGGTATATACTGTTATACAGCACCAGGCCCCGGTATATAAGAAGGACACAGCTGAACTAGAGCGGGTGCAGAGGAGGGCAACAAAGGTCACTAAGGGAATGGGTGGGGGGGGGGGGTTACTGTACCAGGACAGGTTATCACGCTTGGGGTTATTTACGCTAGAAAAAAGACGTCTTAGGGGCGATCTGATCACAATGTACAAATCTATGAATGGACAGTACAGAGATCTTTGTAGTGGTCTCCTTACTCCTAGGTCTGTAACCATGACAAGGGGGCGTCCTCTACGTCTAGAGAAAAGAAGATTTCATCATCAGCATCGACGCGGGTTCTTTACTGTACGAGCGGTAAGACTGTGGAACTCTCTGACATATGATGCTGTCATGGCCGATTCATTATATAAGTACAGGGGAGGCCTGGATGCTTTTCTTGAACAATATAATATTACAAGTTATGGGCATTAGATTTCCGGTGATACGTTGATCCAGGGATTGTTCTGGTTGCCATTGGATTCGGGGTGGGGGTGGGGGGAGTTTTCTCCCTGTGGTGGGGCGGTTGTCGTCTCCCTAGTGGGGGTTTTTGCCTTCCCTGGATCAACACAGTAGGGTTTCCCTAGGTTGAACCTGATGGACTCTTGTCTTCTTTCAACCTTATTTACTATGTTACTACAAGTCCTGTACTGCTGTGTGTGTGTCTGGTATCTCCTCTACAGTATAGTGTGATACTACATGTCCTGTACTGCTGTGTGTCTGGTATCTCCTCTACAGTATAGTGTGATACTACACGTCCTGTACTGCTGTGTGTGTCTGGTATCTCCTGTCTACAGTATAGTGTGATACTACACGTCCTGTACTGCTGTGTGTCTAGTATTTCCTCTACAGTATAGTGTGATACTACATGTCCTGTACTGCTGTGTGTCTGGTATCTCCTGTCTACAGTATAGTGTGATACTACATGTCCTGTACTGCTGTGTGTCTGGTAACTCCTCCCTACAGTATAGTGTGATACTACATGTCCTGTACTGCTGTGTGTCTAGTATTTCCTCTACAGTATAGTTTGATACCAGACACACAGCAGTACAGGACATGTAGTATCACACTATACTGTAGAGGAGATACCAGACACACAGCACTACAGGACATGTAGTATCTCCTCTCTACAGTATAGTGTGATACTACATGTCCTGTACTGCTGTGTGTCGTAGTATCACACTATACTGTAGAGAGGATATACTAGACACACAGCAGTACAGGACATGTAGTATCACACTATACTGTAGAGAGGATATACTAAAGTCCTGTACTGCTGTGTGTGTCTAGTATCTCCTCTCTACAGTACAGTGTGATACTACATGTCCTGTAATACTGTGTGTTTAGTATATCCTCTCTACAGTATAGTGTGATACTACATGTCCTGTACTGCTGTGTGTGTCTGGTATCTCCTCTACAGTATAGTTTGATACTACATGTCCTGTACTGCTGTGTGTCTAGTATTTCCTCTACAGTATAGTGTGATACTACAAGTCCTGTACTGCTGTGTGTGTCTGGTATCTCCTCTCTACAGTATAGTGTGATACTACATGTCCTGTACTGCTGTGTGTCTAGTATTTCCTCTACAGTATAGTGTGATACTACATGTCCTGTACTGCTGTGTGTCTGGTATCTCCTCTCTACAGTATAGTGTGATACTACATGTCCTGTTCTGCTCTGTACCTTGGCAAGTTTTCCATAGAATTTTGGTCTTAACATACAATAATTTCAACATACAATGGTCGTCCTGGAACCAATTAATATCACATGCTGAGGGACCACTGTACACTAGACACAGTATCCAGATGTGATGTCACTGAAGCTCTAAACAGCAGGATGACAGTCTCCCTCTTCCTACTGGTTATAAATCTAGCTATACAGCCCAGCATACTTATATACATACACAGCCCAGCGCATATATACATATTATATATATATATATATATATAGATAGATAAATATACAGCCCAGCATACATATCTACATACACTGCCCAGCATGCATATATATATAGATAGATAAATATACAGCCCAGCATACCGATAGATATACAGCCCAGCATACATATATACATACAGACTGCTTGAGTGCATATACAGCACAGTAGTAGTACAGTCAGTGCACCACCATCTCATATGTTACAGTGCTGGGGGGGGGGGGGGGGGACTATACAGTAAAGGATGAGTGAGGAGTTTGTGACTACTGTACTATAATTGCAGTTTTTTCGAACATTTCTTGTTTATAATGTCCTGTACAGTATAATACCAGTATAAGCACTGTACTGTAGGGACAAAACTGGGCACTTTTCAATGTAATATATGGGTACTGTAGGTAATTATTGGTTGGCGCCGTCTCGCTTCCCTTCTCCTTTCCCCGTGGCACCGCCTCACTTTCCTCCTGCCGTCGCCGCCTTACTTCCCATCTCCTTCCCGCGTGGGACCGCTTCGCTTCGCTTCCCTTCTCCTTTCCCCGTGGCACCGCCTCACTTTCCACCCGCTGGCGCCGCCTCGCTTCCCTTCTCCTTTCCCCGTGGCACCGCCTCACTTTCCTCCCGCCGGCACTGTCTTGCTTCCCTTCTCTTTTCCCTGTGGCCCCGCCTCGCTTCCCTTCCCTTCTCTATTCCCCATGGCACCGCTTCGCTTCCCTTCTCCTTTCCCCGTGGCACCGCCTTACTTTCCACCCGCTGGCGCCGCCTCGCTTCCCTTCTCCTTTCCCTGTGGCACCGCCTCACTTTCCTCCCGCCGGCACTGTCTTGCTTCCCTTCTCTTTTCCCTGAGGCACCGCCTCGCTTCCCTTCTCCTTTCCCCGTGGCGCCGCCTCGCTTCCCTTCTCCTTTGCCCGTGGCGCCACCTCGTTTTCCTCCCGCCGGCGCCGTGTCGCTTCCCTTCTCCTTTCCCCGTGGCACAGCCTCGCTTCCCTTCTCCTTTCTCCGTGGCACCGCCTCGCTTTCCTCCCGCCGGCGCCGCCTCGCTTCCCTTCTCCTTTCCCCGTGGCACCGCCTCTCTTTCCTTCTCCTTTCCCCATGGCGCCGCCTCGCTTCCCTTCTCCTTTCCCCGTGGCACCGCCTCGCTTTCCTCCCGCCGGCGCCGCCTCGCTTCTCTTCTCCTTTCCCCATGGCACCGCCTGGCTTCCCTTCTCTTTTCCCCGTGGCACCGCCTCACTTTCCTGCTGCCTCGCTTCACCTTTCCCCGTGACTTCCTCCACTTGTATGAGATGCTGCGATGAGGAGGCTCCCTTCTTTGCACTTTCTGGAGCCGTCCCAAGCTCTCTCCTCTCTGGAGGATTGCGTTGTCCTTCACCATTCTCTTCCAGCCTTATTCCTCCTGTATGTACGTGACATCCACTGAAGAGAACAGGACCCCCTCCAGGTGCCATGATTGTTCTCCGACTCTTCATGAGATGATCTGTTACTTAGCCATCGCACCTTACCCCATGTTGGGGATGTATTGATTTAATGTAAAATCTTTAAAAATAATGATAATTTATAATTAAAAACTTTACTAACTTTGAGATGATGATTTCAGGGAGAATTTCAGCAAAACTCTTCTGATGTTCTCCATTAACCTTCTGGGAACCTTCAATAGGGATGACCTGCGAGAGGAGGCAATGGGGGAGACCATGAACAAAAAGGGCGAATGACTAGTGAGGTGGGACGGGGGGTGGGTGTTGTAGAGGACGGATGATGAGTGTGGTGGGATGGGGGAGGAGAGGACGGATGATGAGTGTGGTGGGATGAGGGGGGGGGGGGGGGAAGAGAGGACGGATGAGGAGTGTGGTGGGATGGGGGGGAGGGGAGGACGGATGATGAGTGTGGTGGGGTGAGGAGTGTGGTGGGATGGGGAGTGCGGTGGGATGGGGGAAGAGGACGGATGATGAGTGTGGTGGGATTGGGGGGAGGGGTCGGATGTTAAGTGTAGTGGAATTGGGGGGGAGGGGACGGATGATGAGCGTGGTGGGACGGATGAGGAGGGGGACGGATGAAGAGTGTGGTGGGATGAGGGGGATAGGACGGATGAGGAGTGTGGTGGGATGGGGAGGAGAGGACGGATGAAGAATGTGGTGGGATGGAAGGAGGAGAGGACGGATGAGGAGTGTGGTGGGGAGGAGAGGACGGATGATGAGTGTGGTGGTATGGGGGGATAGGACGGATGACAAGTGTGGTGGGATTGAGGGGATAGGACGGATGAGGAGTGTGGTGGGGAGGAGAGGACGGATGATGAGTGTGGTGGGATGGGGGGATAGGACGGATGACAAGTGTGGTGGGATTGAGGGGATAGGACGGATGAGGAGTGTGGTGGGGAGGAGAGGACGGATGATGAGTGTGGTGGGATGGGGGGAGGAGAGGACGGATGATGAGTGTGGTGGGAAGGAGGACGGATGACAAGTGTGGTGGGATTGGGGGGATAGGACGGATGAGGAGTGTGGTGGGGAGGAGAGGACGGATGATGAGTGTGGTGGGATTGGGGGGATAGGACGGATGACAAGTGTGGTGGGGAGGAGAGGACGGATGATGAGTGTGGTGGGATGGGGGGGGGGGAGAGAGGACGGATGAGGAGTGTGGTGGGATGGGGGGGAGGGGAGGACGGATGATGAGTGTGGTGGGATGGGGGGGGGGAGAGGACGGATGAGGAGTGTGGTGGGGTGAGGAGTGTGGTGGGATGGGGAGTGCAGTGGGATGGGGGAAGAGGACGGATGATGAGTGTGGTGGGATTGGGGGGATAGGACGGATGAGGAGTATGGTGGGAAGGAGAGGACGGATGAGGCGTGTGGTGGATGGGGGAGGAGAGGACGGATGAAGAATGTGGTGGGATGGAAGGAGGAGAGGACGGATGAGGAGTGTGGTGGGGAGGAGAGGACGGATGAGGAGTGTGGTGGTATGGGGGGATAGGACGGATGAGGAGTGTGGTGGGGAGGAGAGGACGGATGATGAGTGTGGTGGGAAGATGAGTGTGGTGGGATGGGGGGGAATGGATGAGGAGTGTGGTGGGAAGGAGAGGACGGATGATGAGTGTGGTGGGGAGGAGGACGGATGACAAGTGTGGTGGGATTGGGGGAATAGGACGGATGAGGAGTGTGGTGGTGAGGAGAGGACGGATGAGGAGTGTGGTGGGAAGATGAGGAGTGTGGTGGGATGGGGGGGAATGGATGAGGAGTGTGGTGGGAAGGGGGGAGGAGAGGACGGATGATGAGTGTGGTGGGATGGGGGGAGGAGAGGACGGATGATGAGTGTGGTGGGAAGGGGGGAGGAGAGGACGGATGATGAGTGTGTTGGGATGGGGGGCAGGACAGATGAGGAGTGTGGTGGGATGGGAAGAGGACGGATGATGAGTGTGGTGGGAAAGGACAAGAGGACAGGTAAGCACCACCTTTGTGTGTGAGAATTACACAGAATTATTTCCCCATTAGTGTCACCAATAGTGATGAGCGAGCACTAAAATGCTCAGGTGCTCGTTACTTGAGACGAATATCTCCCGATACTCGGGAGCTCCTTTCGAGTAACGAACCCCATTCAAGTCAATGGGAAACTCGAGCATTTTTGCAGGGGACCCAAGTCTCATACTGCGTTCCTTGGCAGGAATACGAGTGGAAAAGTTCTTCTTGTACCAGGGGTCCAAGAGGGTGAACACCCAGTAATCGGTGTTGTAAAAAATTTTTTTAACCCGACGGTCACCGGAAAGACAGCCTAACAAAGTCAGCCACAAGAATTCCCTCTCCTAAATAGACTGACTCTCAATTTCCTCCTCCTCCACTAATTCCTCCTCTTCAGGCCATGCACGCTCAACAGCTAAGGATTGAGCATGGGTACCCTCTTCAGTCGCGGCAGCAGTCTGCTCCTCTTCCTCCTCCTCTATTTCGTGCTGAGAAACAGACGTGAAGGTGGGCTGGCTATCTAGCGGCGGATGTTCTTCCCCGGTCTCCTGAGACAAAGGCAAAAGCTGAGCAGGGAGGTTTGAAGCAGACACAGCAGCGGGATGTGAGGCTGATGATGGCGGCATCACCACTGAACATCTGTGTTGACTCCTCAAAGGGGCCCAGTACCTGACAAACATCCACATCCACTCTGGCATCTGGCAACCCACAATGGAGGGTGGAATTCCACCGCATGGGCATGTGAACCACCCCAAAATTTAGCCTGACATAGCATGGCAGTGAGAACACAGGTAGCATATAAACCACCCAAAAATGAACAGACAGCCCTGCAAGATGAACAGACAGCCCTGCAAAATAGTCAAAGTTGAATATGACTATAAGATGAATTGAAGTTGATTTGAAAATTGAAGATTTTTAAAAAAAGGCCATGAAGTGGCCTTTAACGAGCAGCTGACCACTGCCTTTAAAACAGCTAAAAAATGAAAGGACGGCAGAGAACACCCGCAAGTTGACATCCACAGATAATATGGTTCGAAATAGATAACACAAGAAGGATGCTAAATTAGGATCCACCACGTTCACTGTCTGTCCCTATGAACAGTGGCGTGTATCTTGGAAATACAGTACATGACCAGACAGCCCTGCAAAATAGCACTTGAATTGAAGTTGATTTGATAATTTAAATTGAAGATTTAGAAAAAAAAAAAAGTGGACCATAAAGTGGACTTTACCGGCCTTTAGGAACCTCACAAAAATTAGGTCTGACACAAGAGTTTGCAGTTGGGGTAACTTTCCCTGCATCATGTAACTCGCCACTTCTCCCCACCACTGATTTGACTTTGAATTTGACTGTAGCAGTTGGGGTAACTTTCCCTGGTTGACTTACGTAAATGTGCACAGATGCGGTGCACCTTGGTGAGCAAGTCAGACAAATTGGGGTAGGTTTTAAGGAACCGAAGCAACACTAGGTTGAAGACGTGGGCCAGGCATGGTACATGTGTGAGGCTGCCAAGTTGCAGAGCCGCCACCAGGTTCCGCCCCTTGTCACACGCAACCAAGCTCCCTGCTAATTACACGGGGTAATCCAATACACAGGGTAATTAGCAGTGAGCTTGGATATGGCTGCACTGAGAAATAAGAAAATGTACTGGTCACACTCGTTTTTTGGAGGCTGTCAGGGCGGGTGACCCTCGTGCCTGGGGCCTGGGCGGGGTACTGACAGAGCCAGCACCTGACACAGGGGAAGGAGCAGGGGTGCGACTTGCAGTCACTGAACGGCCTTGGTTCCGCTGAGTGGGGTGTTTAGCACTCATATGCCTGCGCATGCTGGTAGTGGTTAGGCTGGTAGTGGTGGCTCCCCTGCTGATCCTGGCGTGGCATGGCACACGTTGCACACTACAGTCCGTCGGTCATCTGCAGTTTCTTTAAAGAATCTCCAGACTTAAGAACATCTAGCCCTGGCCATGGGAGTTGACTCCGTGAAACAGTTGCTGATCTACTCGCTCTGCCCCTGCCTCTCCCTCTGCCCACCCCTCTACCTCTTCCAACCGGTCCTGCGGGTGAACTTGCCCCCCCCTGAGAAGCTAAGTGTAAGTGCTGCTATATAGTGTATGCCACCCTCTCACACAGGGCAATTAGCAGTGAGCTTGGATATGGCTGCACTGAGAAATACAGAAATCAGAAAATATACTGGTGGTCATACTAGTTTTTTGGAGGCTGTGGTATACAATCTAGCAGTGGCTGCACCTATACACTGTGTAACACCCCCTTACAATGAGCAGTGAGGTTCTATGCAGGTGTACTACAAATCCCAGCAACACAATGTACGACAGCAGCACCACCAGCCACAAAATCATATAATAGTACTGAGCACATCTTAGGGGTGTGTATGCAACACCTAATGTCCCCTTTCTGCCAGCAGCCGGTCACCACAGTGTGCTGGTGAAATCATGGTAGCTGCACTACAACTCCCAGCCAGCAGTCTGTAGTAATAGAAAAAAATAACGATTTGAAGCCCTTACAAGGTCTGTTTGTATTGCTGGTATATACCCGGCCTACTGGAAGGCTATATCCTACACTGACACTCTCCCTGACCAGCAGCAGCTCTCTCCCTGATCTCTCACAGCATGCGTCTGAAGCCAGCACTGCCCCCGCCCAGTTTTATATGGCAGGGTCATCTGATCTGGCCAACCAATCGCTGCTATCGACATGTATGGGTCCCACGTCATCGCAGGATGTACCAAAGAGTCTCCTGCATGTTTATTGGCTGAGAAATAGCGCCCAAACTTACAGGAAACGGATGATGGGATTTCCTTGAGTATCGCGAGATGCTGGTCCGAGTAACGAGTACCATCGAGTACCCTAATACTCCATCGAGTACCCTAATACTCCATCGAGTACCCTAATACTCCATCGAGTACCCTAATACTCCATCGAGTACCCTAATACTCTAAGGAGTACAAAGCTCGGACCAGCACGTCCGCTCATCACTTGTCACTAATAATAATAATAATAATTTATATGGCGCCAATATATTCTGCAGCAGTTTATAATTGTGGGAGAAACTCAGACATTAGATGCCAAGGATACTGTACAATAACCCGGCACCATCGGGGCCCCTGCTGTACAATAACCTGGCACCATCGCGGCCCCTGCTGTACAATAACCCGGCACCATGGGGGCCCCTGCTGTACAATAACCCGGCACCATCGGGGCCCCTGCTCACATAAGGAGCTGCCAGCACTAACCTGTTATTGCACTAAAATAAAGAAATTATTATAATAGTAATGGACGATTGTTGGGGCTTCCAGCAGGAGGCGCCACCATTGGCTTCCTTGACATGTGACAGGATGGGGGCCATCATCCTGTCCCCACTGCACACTCATGGAGACAACACCCCCCCCCCCCCCATCCCATAGAGATAGCGGCCCTCCCCGTACACTCATGGACAGACCACCCCCCAATCCCATAGAGATAGCGGCCCTCCCCGTACACTCATGGAGATAACACCCCGCCCCCCATCACATAGAGATAGCGGCCCTCACAGCACACTCATGGAGAGACACCCCCCCCAATCCCATAGAGATAGCGGCCCTCCCCGTACACTCATGGAGAGACACCCCCCCCAATCCCATAGAGATAGCGGCCCTCCCCGTACACACGCGGTAAAGACCACCACCCCCATCCCATGGGACTCACCTTCAGCGCCACGTGCTGCCCCTTGCGCAGGGTGCGGAACACTTCACCGTACACCCCCTCCCCCACCTTCTGGCAGCAGCGAAGCTGATCCCAGCTCAGGCACTGATAGAACGGGACTGGCCGCTCCTGCTGACATTCAGCAAACACCTTCTCTGCATCACTGAGCTCGTGTGTGAGCAGCGGCGACTGGAAGGGCGACAACAGGAGCTGAAAACAGAGAGAAGCGGCACAGGTCAGGTGTCAGGGGGTGCTAGGAGCTAATGGAGGGTTACCGGCAGCGAGGGCCCAGAGTATATATCTATCTACACCACCCTGGGCCCAGGGATCTACTGCTATAGGGCCCAGAGTATGTATCTATCTACACCACCCTGGGCCCAGGGATCTACTGCTATAGGGCCCAGAGTATATATCTATCTACACCACCCTGGGCCCAGGGATCTACTGCTAAAGGGCCCAGAGTATATATCTATCTACACCACCCTGGGCCCAGGGATCTACTGCTATAGGGCCCAGAGTATATATCTATCTACACCTCCCTGGGCCCAGGGATCTACTGCTATAGGGCCCAGAGTATATATCTATCTACACCACCCTGGGCCCAGGGATCTACTGCTATAGGGCCCAGAGTATATATCTATCTACACCACCCTGGGCCCAGGGATCTACTGCTATAGGGCCCAGAGTATATATATCTATCTACACCACCCTGGGCCCAGGGATCTACTGCTATAGGGCCCAGAGTATATATATCTATCTACACCACCCTGGGCCCAGGGATCTACTGCTATAGGGCCCAGAGTATGTATCTATCTACACCACCCTGGGCCCAGGGATCTACTGCTATAGGGCCCAGAGTATATATCTATCTACACCACCCTGGGCCCAGGGATCTACTGCTATAGGGCCCAGAGTATATATCTATCTACACCTCCCTGGGCCCAGGGATCTACTGCTATAGGGCCCAGAGTATATATCTATCTACACCACCCTGGGCCCAGGGATCTACTGCTATAGGGCCCAGAGTATATATCTATCTACACCACCCTGGGCCCAGGGATCTACTGCTATAGGGCCCAGAGTATATATCTATCTACACCACCCTGGGCCCAGGGATCTACTGCTATAGGGCCCAGAGTATATATATCTATCTACACCACCCTGGGCCCAGGGATCTACTGCTATAGGGCCCAGAGTATATATCTATCTACACCACCCTGGGCCCAGGGATCTACTGCTATAGGGCCCAGAGTATATATCTATCTACACCACCCTGGGCCCAGGGATCTACTGCTATAGGTCCCAGAGTATATATCTATCTACACCACCCTGGGCCCAGGGATCTACTGCTATAGGGCCCTTGCACACTGAGCAATTGGCAAGGAATTGAAGAGGAATCTTAACTTCTGTTTGAAATTCCTCCCGTAAAATAGGAACAGAGCAATGTGCCATTAAGTTTAATGGAATTTCTGCTGTTGTTCACACAGCAGATCTGCGCCACAACACTCTGCATTCTGCCCAAAGTAGTGACATGTCCGCTAGAGAAGTGTTTCTCAACCTTATCAGGCCAAGTACCCCCCCATGCAACAAGATGCTCCAGCCGAGTATCCCCCAAGGATGCAATCGATTGGAAACATTGCATTAATAAGGTCGAGATCACACTGCCAACATCGGCTCTGCATAACGGCTCTGCATAACGGCTCTGCATAACGGCTCTGCAAACCATTGATTGCCAGATCAGATCCCCCATAACAATGTGACTGATCTGTAGGACCCAGTAATAATACTCAAGTAATGACTGACTAATAATCCCCCCCCCCCCCCAAGTCAGTAATAATGCCCCCTTCCAAATAATACCGCCACCTGTGACCAGATATGCCCCCCCCCCCCTTAGACAGAAAGGCCCCAGTAGCTGGGTATGACTTGTAGCTAGATGTGCTCCTAGCCCGGTGCGCCCCCTGCAGCCGCATGTGCTCCTAGCCCGGTGTGCCCCCTGCAGCCGCATGTGCCCCCAGCCCGGTGTGCCCCCTGCAGCCGCATGTGCCCCCAGCCCGGTGTGCCCCCTGCAGCCGCATGTGCCCCCAGCCCGGTGTGCCCCCTGCAGCCGCATGTGCTCCTAGCCCGGTGTGCCGCATGTGCTCCTAGCCCGGTGTGCCCCCTGCCGCCGCATGTGCTCCTAGCCCGGTGTGCCCCCTGCCGCCGCATGTGCCCCCAGCCCGGTGTGCCGGATGCGCCCCCAGCAGCCGGATGCGCCCCCGGCAGCCGGATGCGCCCCCGGCAGCCGGATGCGCCCCCGGCAGCCGGATGCGCCCTCAGCAGCCGGATGTGCCCCCTGCAGCCGGATGTGCCCCCTGCAGCCGGATGTGCCCCCTGCAGCCGGATGTGCCCCCTGCAGCCGGATGTGCCCCCTGCAGCCGGATGCGCCCCCAGCAGCCGGATGCGCCCCCAGCAGCCGGATGCGCCCTCAGCAGCCGGATGTGCCCCCTGCAGCCGGATGTGCCCCCTGCAGCCGGATGTGCCCCCTGCAGCCGGATGTGCCCCCCTGAATATGCCTCTTGCAGATAGGTATGCCCCATGGAGCTGGATATATCCCTAGCCAGGTATCCCCCAGGTATATGGGGACATGCACACTGCTGGAGTCCTGCACACTTACTGAACTCTTCTTAAAGGACACCTGTCACCCCCCGTGCCGGGGTGACAGGCTCCCGACCCCCTGTTAGACCCCCCTATACTTACACGTGATCCCGCTTCCTGAGCCGGTCGGGTCCCCGAGATTTCAGCTCCTGAAGCCCGGAGCGCGCGCTGACCGCAGGGTTAGACGCCCATAGAGAATGAATGGGGAGTCCGATGCTCCGTCATTCTCTATGGGCATCGGACTCATCTCTCAGCGCGCGCGCCGGGCTTCGGGAGCTGATATCTCCGTGACCCATCCGCATCAGGAAGCGGGACCCGGCGGGATCACGTAAGTATAGGGGGTTCTAACAGGGGGTCGGGAGCCTGTCACCCCGGCACGGGGGGTGACAGGTCCTCTTTAAGGGTGCATTCACACGTAAAGGATCTGCAGCAGATTTGATGGCCCAGAATTGATTTGCTTCAAATCTGTTGCAGATCCTGTACATGTGAACGCACCCTAAATAAGTAAAATGACCAGATGGCGTTTTGGTTTTTAGTAATGTACCTGCCCATTTCCTCATAGACCGAAACCACTGCCACCTACTGCCAGGCACCATCCAGGGGTTCCTTTGTATCTATCAGGCACCCCTATATTTGTATACACACTACAGCTCCCATAATTATATATATACACCACAACTCACATCATTACACAGTATATCATCATATATACACACTACAACCCCCATTATTATATAGTATATCATATATATATATATACACTACAACCCCCATTATTATATAGTATATCATATACATACACTACAACCCCCATTATTATATAGTATACACTATATATATACCAGCCTGCTGGAGGACACGATATATACTACTACATACCAGCCTGCTGGAGGACACTATATATACTGCTATATACCAGCCTGCTGGAGGACACGATATATACACACACTACTATATACCAGCCTGCTGGAGGACACTATATATACACACACACACACTACTATATACCAGCCTGCTGGAGGACACTATATATACACACAGTACTGTATACCAGCCTGCTGGAGGACACTATATATACTGCTATATACCAGCCTGCTGGAGGAGACTATATATACACTGCTATATACCAGCCTGCTGAAGGAGACTATATATACACACACTACTATATACCAGCCTGTTGGAGGACACTATATATACTGCTATATACCAGCCTGCTGGAGGACACTATATACACACACTACTATATACCAGCCTGCTGAAGGAGACTATATATACACACACACTACTATATACCAGCCTGCTGGAGGACACTATATATACACTACTATATACCAGCCTGCTGGAGGACACTATATATACACTGCTATATACCAGCCTGCTGGAGGACACTATATATACACACACTACTATATACCAGCCTGCTGGAAGACACGATATATACACACACACTACTATATACCAGCCTGCTGGAGGACACTATATATACACACACACACACACACACACACACACACACACACACACACACACACTACTATATACACCAGCCTGCTGGAGGACACTATATACACACACACACTACTATATACCAGCCTGCTGAAGGAGACTATATATATACACACACACACACACACACACACACACTACTATATACCAGCCTGCTGTAGGACACTATATATACACTACTATATACCAGCCTGCTGGAGGACACTATATATACACTACTATATACCAGCCTGCTGGAGGACACTATATATACACTACTATATACCAGCCTGCTGTAGGACACTATATATACACTACTATATACCAGCCTGCTGGAGGACACTATATATACACACTACTATATACCAGCCTGCTGGAGGACACTATATATACACACTACTATATACCAGCCTGCTGGAGGACACTATATACACACTACTATATACCAGCCTGCTGGAGGACACGATATATACACACACACACACACACACACACACACACACACACACACTACTATATACCAGCCTGCTGGAGGACACTATATATACACTGCTATATACCAGCCTGCTGAAGGACACTATATATACACTGCTATATACCAGCCTGCTGGAGGACACTATATATACACTACTATATACCAGCCTGCTGGAGGACACTATATATACACTGCTATATACCAGCCTGCTGGAGGACACTATATATACACACACTACTATATACCAGCCTGCTGGAAGACACGATATATACACACACACTACTATATACCAGCCTGCTGAAGGAGACTATATATACACACACACACACACACACACACACTACTATATACACCAGCCTGCTGGAGGACACTATATACACACACACTACTATATACCAGCCTGCTGAAGGAGACTATATATACACACACACACACACACACACACACACACACACACACTACTATATACCAGCCTGCTGTAGGACACTATATATACACTACTATATACCAGCCTGCTGGAGGACACTATATATACACTACTATATACCAGCCTGCTGGAGGACACTATATATACACTACTATATACCAGCCTGCTGTAGGACACTATATATACACTACTATATACCAGCCTGCTGGAGGACACTATATATACACACTACTATATACCAGCCTGCTGGAGGACACTATATATACACTGCTATATACCAGCCTGCTGGAGGACACTATATATACACTGCTATATACCAGCCTGCTGGAGGACACTATATATACACACTACTATATACCAGCCTGCTGGAGGACACTATATATACACACTACTATATACCAGCCTGCTGGAGGACACGATATATACACTACTATATACCAGTCTGCTGAAGGACACTATATATACACTGCTATATACCAGCCTGCTGGAGGACACTATATATACACTACTATATACCAGCCTGCTGGAGGACACTATATATACACACTACTATATACCAGCCTGCTGGAGGACACTATATATACACTGCTATATACCAGCCTGCTGGAGGACACTATATATACACACACTACTATATACCAGCCTGCTGGAGGACACGATATATACACACACTACTATATACCAGCCTGCTGGAGGACACGATATATACACACACTACTATATACCAGCCTGCTGGAGGACACTATATATACACTGCTATATACCAGCCTGCTGAAGGACACTATATATACACTGCTATATACCAGCCTGCTGGAGGACACTATATATACACTACTATATACCAGCCTGCTGGAGGACACTATATATACACACACTACTATATACCAGCCTGCTGGAGGACACGATATATACACACACTACTATATACCAGCCTGCTGGAGGACACGATATATACACACACTACTATATACCAGCCTGCTGGAGGACACGATATATATACACACACACACACACACACACACACACACACACACACTACTATATACCAGCCTGCTGGAGGACACTATATATACACTGCTATATCCCAGCCTGCTGGAGGACACTATATATACCAGCCTGCTGGAGGACACTATATATATATATACATACACTACTATATACCAGCCTGCTGGAGGAGACATTACCAGTGAGGAGTTCTGGGAGCCCAGGGACGTCTTTCCTCTCTTGTTTCTCTCCACTGGGCACAAAGACAGGGAACCAGCTTCAACTGAGGGAGGAAAGAGGAGAAAAAGATTGAAGAAAAGAAGAACACAGGGAATAGCGGTGACTTCTCGCATCAGAGCCCCACATAGTGCTGTATTACTGTATATAGATGATAAGGAGGAGGAGAGATGACACAGGCTGTGCTGTATTACTGTATATAGATAAGGAGAGATGACACAGGCTGTGCTGTATTACTGTATATAGATGATAAGGAGGAGATGACACAGGCTGTGCTGTATTACTGTATATAGATGAGGAGGAGAGATGACACAGGCTGTGCTGTATTACTGTATATAGATGATAAGGAGGAGATGACACAGGCTGTGCTGTATTACTGTATATAGATGAGGAGGAGAGATGACACAGGCTGTGCTGTATTACTGTATATAGATGATAAGGAGGAGGAGAGATGACACAGGCTGTGCTGTAATACTGTATATAGATAAGGAGGAGGAGAGATGACACAGGCTGTGCTGTATTACTGTATATAGATGAGGAGGAGAGATGACACAGGCTGTGCTGTATTACTGTATATAGATGATAAGGAGGAGAGATGACACAGGCCGTGCTGTATTACTGTATATAGATGAGGAGGAGAGATGACACAGGCTGTGCTGTATTACTGTATATAGATGAGGAGGAGAGATGACACAGGCCGTGCTGTATTACTGTATATAGATGATAAGGAGGAGGAGAGATGACACAGGCTGTGCTGTATTACTGTATATAGATAAGGAGGAGGAGAGATGACACAGGCTGTGCTGTATTACTGTATATAGATGAGGAGGAGAGATGACACAGGCTGTGCTGTATTACTGTATATAGATAAGGAGGAGAGATGACACAGGCTGTGCTGTATTACTGTATATAGATGATAAGGAGGAGCAATGACACAGGCTGTGCTGTATTACTGTATATAGATGATAAGGAGGAGCAATGACACAGGCTGTGCTGTATTACTGTATATAGATGATAAGGAGGAGGAGAGATGACACAGGCTGTGCTGTATTACTGTATATAGATAAGGAGGAGGAGAGATGACACAGGCTGTGCTGTATTACTGTATATAGATAAGGAGGAGAGATGACACAGGCTGTGCTGTATTACTGTATATAGATGAGGAGGAGAGATGACACAGGCTGTGCTGTATTACTGTATATAGATAAGGAGGAGAGATGACACAGGCTGTGCTGTATTACTGTATATAGATGATAAGGAGGAGCAATGACACAGGCTGTGCTGTATTACTGTATATAGATGATAAGGAGGAGCAATGACACAGGCTGTGCTGTATTACTGTATATAGATGATAAGGAGGAGGAGAGATGACACAGGCTGTGCTGTATTACTGTATATAGATGAGGAGGAGAGATGACACAGGCTGTGCTGTATTACTGTATATAGATGAGGAGGAGGAGAGATGACACAGGCTGTGCTGTATTACTGTATATAGATGATAAGGAGGAGGAGAGATGACACAGGCCGTGCTGTATTACTGTATATAGATGAGGAGGAGAGATGACACAGGCTGTGCTGTATTACTGTATATAGATGAGGAGGAGAGATGACACAGGCTGTGCTGTATTACTGTATATAGATGAGGAGGAGAGATGACACAGGCTGTGCTGTATTACTGTATATAGATAAGGAGGAGAGATGACACAGGCTGTGCTGTATTACTGTATATAGATGAGGAGGAGAGATGACACAGGCTGTGCTGTATTACTGTATATAGATGAGGAGGAGAGATGACAGGCTGTGCTGTATTACTGTATATAGATGATAAGGAGGAGAGATGACACAGGCTGTGCTGTATTACTGTATATAGATGAGGAGGAGAGATGACAGGCTGTGCTGTATTACTGTATATAGATGATAAGGAGGAGAGATGACACAGGCTGTGCTGTATTACTGTATATAGATGATAAGGAGGAGCAATGACACAGGCTGTGCTGTATTACTGTATATAGATGATAAGGAGGAGCAATGACACAGGCTGTGCTGTATTACTGTATATAGATGATAAGGAGGAGGAGAGATGACACAGGCTGTGCTGTATTACTGTATATAGATGATAAGGAGGAGCAATGACACAGGCTGTGCTGTATTACTGTATATAGATGATAAGGAGGAGCAATGACACAGGCTGTGCTGTATTACTGTATGACACGGACCTTTCTTCCTTCTGTGGAGGGTGAGAGCTGCTCGTAGTCGTGCCCAGCGCTGATGCTCTTTCTGAGGGTCTCGACCAATTAGGGATTCTGTAGACAAATTGAGGTTCATGACAGCCGTAGAGTTCATGAAAGATGATGTCAGCAAAGACGGGGAGAAAAGAAGAGAGTGCTGCGCGTCTCCACCACAGGGATCCTGAAGAACACAAAGCCAACAATGGTGAGAAGGGGTGCCATGTCCCATCATAGCCACAGCTGACCCCAAACCCCTGGGTGACCCTGTACCCGCCTCACCTCTCTGGAGCAGTCTTGGAAGGAGAGCTGCTGCTGCTGATGCGTCTTAGTAGCTGGTACTTTCCGGAGTGTGCCCCACCTCTTGGCACTAAACCCACTGATGCAAACCTTTCTGCCGGTGCCGAGGGCGTGAGGAGCCGCAGAGGAGCTGTTCTTCAGCAGGGAGGTCGTGATCTGAGGAGTCTTGGAGCCGGAGGTCGTGATCTGAGGAGTCTTGGAGGCAGGAGAGAGGCAGCTGAGAATGGCGGAGGCTTGGTCTTGGGGTGGAGCGGCCCTGGGCTCCTCAGGCGTCTTCTCCTTCTGTAGAAGATACTTAGAGACAGCAGCAGAATCCAAACTCACCAGCGGCCTCCTCCTGCTGAGAGCGGGCTCCATGGTGGGGGTAGTAGTGCCGCTTGTGTCACAGTCATCCTGCACAGAGGTTTCTCGCAGACGACACTTACTCTGGAGTCGGAAATATTCCGCCACGCTGCGAGAATTTAACCTGATGAACGGCTGAAACTGTTTTCTGCTGAAATCCTGCCACCTGCTGGGGGTAACTATGGAGGGGCTCCCACCTTCCTTATGGGGGGCATAGAGTGGGGGACGAGGCTCGCTCCCCGGATTCTCCTCTTTGTCTATAGTGAAATCACCAGAGAAGAGTTCAGCGCTGGCGTCCAATCCATCACTTTGTTCCTGGTGGCTGGACGTCTCCTCACCGATCAAAACAACGGACGGCGACTTGGGAGAAGACACCATTTCTGGAGACAAGAGGCAGATGGCTGGCAGCTTGTGGTCACTGCCGGGTCTGATAAGCAGGCGCTTTACCCCAGAGCCGGCTCCATCTCTGTACCTCTCCGCACCTGCAGCCATAGGGGATGGGCTGAGGCCATGACTAGAGGCTGGAGCCTCCATACTTCTCACTTCATGTGAGACTCTGCAGGGGAGGCCTTCGCGGAGGGACGGGGGTGGCTCATTCCCCACACAGGACTCTGAGTCCACGCCACAGACCACCACACTGTCCTCCAAGGCTTCACACAGAGCCAGCTGCCTGACAAAGGCGTCCCCCTTCCTGGGCACAGCTGTCAGCATCATGGAGGGTGTGCTGCACAGCAGCGGCGGCTTCTGGAGAGGACTGGGCAGCGTGTCAGCCGAGGAGCTCAGAAGATTGGTCACGTCCGTACACATCCTCCTCCTCCTCCTCCTCTTCCTTTTCTTCAGAGTCCGACTGTCAGCTTCAAAGTCACCCGAGTCTGGAGACAGGAGAGGGCTCTGCACAAAACAGAGAAAACCAGTGACTTCACATGTGCCCCGCGTCCCCCCCCTGGCATCACATGTGCCCCGCGTCCCCCCCCTGGCATCACATGTGCCCCGCGTCCCCCCCCTGGCATCACATGTGCCCCGCGTCCCCCCCCTGGCATCACATGTGCCCCGCGTCCCCCCCCCCTGGCATCACATGTGCCCCGCGTCCCCCCCCTGGCATCACATGTGCCCTGTGTCCCTGCACCCCCCTGGCATCACATGTGCCCTGTGTCCCTGCACCCCCCTGGCATCACATGTGCCCTGTGTCCCTGCACCCCCCTGGCATTACATGTGCCCTGCGTCCCTGCACCCCCCCCCCCCATGTAATCACCCCCCTTCATGTGCGTCCCTGCACAGCCCCCCACAGGTGCCTCCTGAATTCCCTGCGCCCCCCATCCCCAGCCAAACACTTTAGGGGAGATTTATGAAAGGGTGTAAATATACTCCTGGTGTAAACTGCCCACAGCAGCCAATCACAGCTCAGCTTTCAGCCCTGGTAAATATAAGAGGAGCTGTGATTGGTTGCTGTGGGCAGTTTACACCCATAAATCTCCCCCTTTGTGTGCACCCCGCTTCACACATGCACGATTGTCACCTCTCCCCTAACGGTGTGTTTACACAGGCAGATTTATTTTGAGCCAAAGCCAGGGGACAGGTCATAAAGGAAAGACTGAGATTTCTCCTCTCACATCCAACCCTGGCAGATAATCTGTGTAAGGGTAGCTTTACACGTCCCGGATCCGCAGCAGATTTCACACTGCGAGTTTGCAGCGAAATCCGCATTTATCGGACCCGCCCCCCTTTAACCCCCCCTCCCACCGCCACACATTACCTGCTCGCCACCGTGGCTGTGTGTGATGCTCCACTGATTGGCTGATGGGGAGCCGGGAGAGTCATACACAGCCGCAGTGGCGAGCAGGTAATGTATGGCGGGGGGGGGGGGGGGGGGGGGAGTTAAAGGGGGGCGGGTCACATACAGACAGCGTGTATGGGACCCATTGAGCTACAGGATCCGCAGTGGATTTCGCTGAAAACTCGCAGTGTGAAATCTGTTGTGGATCAGGTACGTGTGAAGCTACCCTAAAAGCACCATAAGGCCCATCGGCGAATAGGCAGTGCTGACCCCCTCCCCCAATATCAACTGCATCCATTACATATACAGGGGGCAGCGGAGTGTCATATACTGCCACGCCCGGAGCAGGGGCGCTGTGTACTTCTGGTGACCTCTGTCCATGTCTTACCGCTTCCCTCCTGGGTTTACCGCTCACAGGTCTCATGGTGACGCCGGGCTCCGCAGCTTTGCGCCGAAGAGTCACAAACTTCCTGAAAGGAGTGGAGAAGACGATGTGTGAAGCTGGGAGGAGCCTGAAAAAAACGGTCAATGCAGGGGAAGGTTAACAAAGAGGACAAGGAGGCCACACCCCGGCAGTAATGTCCCTGGATGACATCACACCCCGGCAGTAATGTCCCTGGATGACATCACACTACCCCACCCCGGCAGTAATGTCCCTGGATGACATCACACTACCCCACCCCGGCAGTAATGTCCCTGGATGACATCACACTACCCCACCCCGGCAGTAATGTCCCTGGATGACATCACACTACCCCACCCCGGCAGTAATGTCCCTGGATGACATCACACTACCCCACCCCTGCAGTAATGTCCCTGGATGACATCACACTACCCCACCCCTGCAGTAATGTCCCTGGATGACATCACACTACCCCACCCCTGCAGTAATGTCCCTGGATGACATCACACTACCCCACCCCTGCAGTAATGTCCCTGGATGACATCACACTACCCCACCCCTGCAGTAATGTCCCTGGATGACATCACACCCCTGCAGTAATGTCCCTGATCTATAATAAAGAGTAAAAACATGAAGCAAAAGAAACAAACATATTTTAATGGACAGCTTATATATTAGATGTATATAGAGGTGATATATAATGATGTGTGTATAATATCACATATAACACTACAGCAGCTTATATATTAGATGTATATAGAGGTGATATATTATGTCCCCGCCCCACAGTGAAGCCCCTCCCCTGAATGACATCACATAGCCCCTCCCCTGGATGACATCACATGGTCCCCTGCCCAAGAGTATAGTCCCTCCCCTAAATGACGTTACATGGTCCCCACCCCACAGTAAAGCCCCTCCCCTGGATGACATCACATGGTCCCCCGCCCAAGAATATAGCCCCTCCCCTGGATGAAATCACATGGTCCCCGCCCCACAGTAAAGCCCCTCCCCTAAACAACATTACATGGTGCCAGCCCCACAGTATAGCCCCTCCCCTGGATGACGTCACATGGTCCCCGCCCCACAGTAAAGCCCCTCCCCTGAATGACATTACATGGTCCCCGCCCCACAGTAAAGCCCCTCCCCTGAATGACATTACATGGTCCCCGCCCCACAGTAAAGCCCCTCCCCTGAATGACATTACATGGTCCCCGCCCCACGCCCCACAGTAAAGCCCCTCCCCTGAATGACATTACATGGTCCCTGCCCCACAGTAAAGCCCCTCCCCTGAATGACATTACATGGTCCCCGCCCCACAGTAAAGCCCCTCCCCTGAATGACATTACATGGTCCCCGCCCCACAGTAAAGCCCCTCCCCTGGATTGCATCACATGGTAGCAGCCATCTCTCACTTGTCGTCATTCTCTTTCTCCTCATCAGTAGGTGAGGGGCTGAGCAGGCACTTCCTCCGGCTTCTCCTTGGTGGCTGCAGAGGTTTCTTTTTCCTCCTGGAGGTCGGCTTCTCTGGCCTCCGGCCTCTACACGATGATCTCTCCTTCCTACAGGACAGGGGCAAAGGGATGAACCAGGCTGCAACCCACTGCCCCCACTCAGGGGAGTTATATGAGGGATGATGTGCCCCCCCCCCCCCTGCTCACTGGGTGATTACATATAACATGTGCCCCCTCCCTTCCCTGGGTGATTACATATAACATGTGCCCCTCCTCCTCCCTGGGTGATTACATATAACATGTGCCCCCCCCCCTTCCTCCCTGGGTGATTACATATAACATGTGCCCCCCCCCCCTTCCTCCCTGGGTGATTACATATAACATGTGCCCCCCCCCCTTCCTCCCTGGGTGATTACATATAAACATGTGCCCCCCCCCCTTCCTCCCTGGGTGATTACATTTAACATGTGCCCCCCCCCCCTTCCTCCCTGGGTGATTACATATAACATGTGCCCCCCCCCCCTTCCTCCCTGGGTGATTACATATAACATGTGCCCCCCCCCCTTCTCCCTGGGTGATTACATATAACATGTGCCCCCCCCCCCCCTTCCTCCCTGGGTGATTACATATAACATGTGCCCCCCCCCCTTCCTCCCTGGGTGATTACATATAACATGTGCCCCCCCCCCTTCCTCCCTGGGGATTACATATAACATGTGCCCCCCCCCCTTCCTCCCTGGGTGATTACATATAACATGTGCCCCCCCCCTCCCTGGGTGATTACATATAACATGTGCCCCCCCCCCTCCCTGGGTGATTACGTGTAACATGTGCCCCCCCCTCCTCCCTGGGTGATTACATATAAACATGTGCCCCCCCCCTCCTCCTCCTCCTCCCTGGGTGATTACATATACATGTGCCCCCCCCCCTCCCTGGGTGATTACGTGTAACATGTGCCCCCCCCCCCTCCTCCCTGGGTGATTACATATAACATGTGCCCCCCCCTCCTCCTCCTCCTCCCTGGGTGATTACATATAACATGTGCCCCCCCCCCCTCCTCCTCCTCCTCCCTGGGTGATTACATATAACATGTGCCCCCCCCCCCCCTCCTCCCTGGGTGATATAACATGTGCCCCCCCCCCTCCTCCCTGGGTGATTACATATAACATGTGCCCCCCCCCCCTCCTCCCTGGGTGATTACATATAACATGTGCCCCCCCCTCCTCCTCCTCCTCCTCCCTGGGTGATTACATATAACATGTGCCCCCCCCCCCCCTCCTCCTCCTCCTCCTCCCTGGGTGATTACATAAAACATGTGCCCCCCCCCCCTTCCTCCCTGGGTGATTACATATAACATGTGCCCCCCCCCCCCTCCTCCTCCTCCTCCTCCCTGGGTGATTACATATAACATGTGCCCCCCCCCTCCTCCCTGGGTGATTACATATAACATGTGCCCCCCCCCCTTCCTCCCTGGGTGATTACATATAACATGTGCCCCCCCCTTCCTCCCTGGGTGATTACATATAACATGTGCCCCCCCCCCCTCCTCCTCCCTGGGTGATTACATATAACATGTGCCCCCCCCTTCCCTGGGTGATTACATATAACATGTGCCCCCCCCCCTCCCTGGGTGATTACATATAACATGTGCCCCCCCCCTCCTCCCTGGGTGATTACATATAACATGTGCCCCCCCCCCTTCCTCCCTGGGTGATTACATATAACATGTGCCCCCCCCTTCCTCCCTGGGTGATTACATATAACATGTGCCCCCCCCCCTCCTCCTCCCTGGGTGATTACATATAACATGTGCCCCCCCCCCTTCCCTGGGTGATTACATATAACATGTGCCCCCCCCCCCCTTCCTCCCTGGGTGATTACATATAACATGTGCCCCCCCCCCTCCTCCTCCCTGGGTGATTACATATAACATGTGCCCCCACCTTCCCGGGTGATTACATATAACATGTGCCCCCCCCCCCTTCCTCCCGGGTGATTACATATAACATTGTGCCCCCCCCCCCCTTCCTCCCTGTGGTGATTACATATAACATGTGCCCCCCCCCTTCCCTGGGTGATTACATATAACATGTGCCCCCCCCCTCCTCCCTGGGTGATTACATATAACATGTGCCCCCCCCCTCCTCCCTGGGTGATTACATATAACATGTGCCCCCCCCCCTTCCTCCCTGGGTGATTACATATAACATGTGCCCCCCCCCCCCCTCCTGGGTGATTACATATAACATGTGCCCCCCCCCTCCCTGGGTGATTACATATAACATGTGCCCCCCCCCTCCCTGGGTGATTACATATAACATGTGCCCCCCCCCCTCCCTGGGTGATTACATATAACATGTGCCCCCCCCCCTCCTCCCTGGGTGATTACATATAACATGTGCCCCCCCCCCCTCCTCCCTGGGTGATTACATATAACATGTGCCCCCCCCCCCCCTTCCTCCCTGGGTGATTACATATAACATGTGCCCCCCCCCTCCTCCCTGGGTGATTACATATAACATGTGCCCCCCCCCTCCTCCCTGGGTGATTACATATAACATGTGCCCCCCCCCCCTTCCTCCCTGGGTGATTACATATAACATGTGCCCCCCCCCCTCCCTGGGTGATTACATATAACATGTGCCCCCCCCCCCCTCCTCCCTGGGTGATTACATATAACATGTGCCCCCCCCCCCTCCTCCCTGGGTGATTACATATAACATGTGCCCCCCCCCCCTCCTCCCTGGGTGATTACATATAACATGTGCCCCCCCCCTCCCTGGGTGATTACATATAACATGTGCCCCCCCCCCCTCCCTGGGTGATTACGTGTAACATGTGTGGACCCCACCTCTTAGTCGGTATAAAGTCGGGGTCCCCAGAGGAGGAGGCGTCACAAGTCGACTCCAGGTGGGAGGAAGAGCTGGAGAAGAGATGCTTCCGATCCGGTGGGGAAAACCACGTTTGAGCGTCCACCCTCCTCAGAGGCCGCAGCCGCGCATACGTCCGTATAACGCCACCCGGTGCACCGCCACATCTGCCCGCCATGTCTGCAAGAGAGAGCGCAAGACTCAGGTATACAGGAGGAGGCGGCCCGTCACCTACACAGGAGGAGGAGTACATAGAAGAGCTGTATACAGGAGGAGGGAGGAGGAGTACATAGAAGAGCTGTATACAGGAGGAGGGAGGAGGAGTACATAGAAGAGCTGTATACAGGAGGAGGGAGGAGGAGTACATAGAAGAGCTGTATACAGGAGGAGGGAGGAGGAGTACATAGAAGAGCTGTATACAGGAGGAGGGAGGAGGAGTACATAGAAGAGCTGTATACAGGAGGGAGGAGTATATAGAAGAGCTGTATACAGGAGGAGGGAGGAGGAGTACATAGAAGAGCTGTATACAGGAGGGAGGAGGAGTACATAGAAGAGCTGTATACAGGAGGAGGGAGGAGGAGTACATAGAAGAGCTGTATACAGGAGGGAGGAGTATATAGAAGAGCTGTATACAGGAGGAGGGAGGAGGAGTATATAGAAGAGCTGTATACAGGAGGGAGGAGTATATAGAAGAGCTGTATACAGGAGGAGGGAGGAGGAGTACATAGAAGAGCTGTATACAGGAGGGAGGAGGAGTACATAGAAGAGCTGTATACAGGAGGAGGGAGGAGGAGTACATAGAAGAGCTGTATACAGGAGGGAGGAGGAGTACATAGAAGAGCTGTATACAGGAGGAGGGAGGAGGAGTATATAGAAGAGCTGTATACAGGAGGGAGGAGGAGTATATAGAAGAGCTGTATACAGGAGGGAGGAGTACATAGAAGAGCTGTATACAGGAGGAGGGAGGAGGAGTATATAGAAGAGCTGTATACAGGAGGGAGGAGTATATAGAAGAGCTGTATACAGGAGGGAGGAGTATATAGAAGAGCTGTATACAGGAGGGAGGAGTATATAGAAGAGCTGTATACAGGAGGAGGGAGGAGGAGTACGTAGAAGAGCTGTATACAGGAGGGAGGAGGAGTACATAGAAGAGCTGTATACAGGAGGGAGGAGGAGTACATAGAAGAGCTGTATACAGGAGGAGGGAGGAGGAGTACGTAGAAGAGCTGTATACAGGAGGGAGGAGGAGTACATAGAAGAGCTGTATACAGGAGGGAGGAGGAGTACATAGAAGAGCTGTATACAGGAGGAGGGAGGAGGAGTACATAGAAGAGCTGTATACAGGAGGAGGGAGGAGGAGTACGTAGAAGAGCTGTATACAGGAGGGAGGAGGAGTACATAGAAGAGCTGTATACAGGAGGGAGGAGGAGTACATAGAAGAGCTGTATACAGGAGGAGGGAGGAGGAGTATATAGAAGAGCTGTATACAGGAGGAGGGAGGAGGAGTACATAGAAGAGCTGTATACAGGAGGAGGGAGGAGGAGTACATAGAAGAGCTGTATACAGGAGGAGGGAGGAGGAGTACATAGAAGAGCTGTATACAGGAGGGAGGAGGAGTACATAGAAGAGCTGTATACAGGAGGGAGGAGGAGTACATAGAAGTGCACAATGTTCGAGATAGAAAAAGACCGGCACAGCAAGCTAATAACAACACTTGTGGGGAGCACTATGTGCTTAGCTGGACCTGTTATCATCATGAAGTGTTGGCGTCTTACCTGCTAAGAATATTTGTTTGCCATTTATGGACGAATAAACAAGCACCGATTTTTTTGCACGTACATAGTGGTGAGTGCCGCTTCATTTCTATTTTTCTATGTAGGAGTACATAGAAGAGCTGTATACAGGAGGAGGGAGGAGGAGTACATAGAAGAGCTGTATACAGGAGGAGGGAGGAGGAGTACATAGAAGAGCTGTATACAGGAGGAGGGAGGGAGGAGTATATAGAAGAGCTGTATACAGGAGGGAGGAGTATATAGAAGAGCTGTATACAGGAGGAGGGAGGAGGAGTACATAGAAGAGCTGTATACAGGAGGGAGGAGTATATAGAAGAGCTGTATACAGGAGGAGGGAGGAGGAGTACATAGAAGAGCTGTATACAGGAGGGAGGAGTATATAGAAGAGCTGTATACAGGAGGAGGGAGGAGGAGTACATAGAAGAGCTGTATACAGGAGGAGGGAGGAGGAGTACATAGAAGAGCTGTATACAGGAGGGAGGAGGAGTATATAGAAGAGCTGTATACAGGAGGAGGGAGGAGGAGTACGTAGAAGAGCTGTATACAGGAGGGAGGAGGAGTATATAGAAGAGCTGTATACAGGAGGAGGGAGGAGGAGTATATAGAAGAGCTGTATACAGGAGGAGGGAGGAGGAGTATATAGAAGAGCTGTATACAGGAGGGAGGAGGAGTATATAGAAGAGCTGTATACAGGAGGAGGGAGGAGTATATAGAAGAGCTGTATACAGGAGGAGGGAGGAGGAGTATATAGAAGAGCTGTATACAGGAGGAGGGAGGAGTATATAGAAGAGCTGTATAACAGGAGGAGGGAGGAGGAGTATATAGAAGGAGCTGTATACAGGAGGGAGGAGGAGTACATAGAAGAGCTGTATACAGGAGGAGGGAGGAGGAGTATATAGAAGAGCTGTATACAGGAGGAGGGAGGAGTATATAGAAGAGCTGTATACAGGAGGAGGGAGGAGGAGTATATAGAGAGCTGTATACAGGAGGAGGGAGGAGTATATAGAAGAGCTGTATACAGGAGGAGGGAGGAGGAGTATATAGAAGAGCTGTATACCAGGAGGAGGGAGGAGTATATAGAAGAGCTGTATACAGGAGGAGGGAGGAGGAGTATATAGAAGAGCTGTATACAGGAGGAGGGAGGAGGAGTATATAGAAGAGCTGTATACAGGAGGAGGGAGGAGGAGTATATAGAAGAGCTGTATACAGGAGGAGGGAGGAGTATATAGAAGAGCTGTATACAGGAGGAGGGAGGAGGAGTATATAGAAGAGCTGTATACAGGAGGGAGGAGGAGTACATAGAAGAGCTGTATACAGGAGGAGGGAGGAGGAGTATATAGAAGAGCTGTATACAGGAGGAGGGAGGAGTATATAGAAGAGCTGTATACAGGAGGAGGGAGGAGGAGTATATAGAAGAGCTGTATACAGGAGGGAGGAGGAGTACATAGAAGAGCTGTATACAGGAGGGAGGAGTATATAGAAGAGCTGTATACAGGAGGAGGGAGGAGTATATAGAAGAGCTGTATACAGGAGGAGGGAGGAGGAGTATATAGAAGAGCTGTATACAGGAGGGAGGAGGAGTACATAGAAGAGCTGTATACAGGAGGGAGGGAGGATGTACATAGAAGAGCTGTATACAGGAGGAAGGGAGGAGGAGTACGTAGAAGAGCTGTATACAGGAGGGAGGAGGGAGTACATAGAAGAGCTGTATACAGGAGGGAGGAGGAGTACATAGAGAGCTGTATACAGGAGGAGGGAGGAGGAGTACATAGAAGAGCTGTATACAGGAGGAGGGAGGAGGAGTACGTAGAAGAGCTGTATACAGGAGGGAGGAGGAGTACATAGAAGAGCTGTATACAGGAGGGAGGAGGAGTACATAGAAGAGCTGTATACAGGAGGGAGGAGGAGTACATAGAAGTGCACAATGTTCGAGATAGAAAAAGACCGGCACAGCAAGCTAATAACACTTGTTGGGGAGCACTATGTGCTTAGCTGGACCTGTTATCATCATGAAGTGTTGGCGTCTTACCTGCATAAGAATATTTGTTTGCCATTTATGGACGAATAAACAAGCACCGATTTTTTTGCACCGTACATAGTGGTGAGTGCCGCTTCATTTCTATTTTTCTATGTAGGAGTACATAGAGAGCTGTATACAGGAGGAGGGAGGAGGATTACATAGAAGAGCTGTATACAGGAGGAGGGAGGAGGAGTACATAGAAGAGCTGTATACAGGAGGAGGGAGGGAGGAGTATATAGAAGAGCTGTATACAGGAGGGAGGAGTATATAGAAGAGCTGTATAACAGGAGGAGGGAGGAGGAAGTACATAGAAGAGCTGTATACAGGAGGGAGGAGGAGGAGTATATAGAAGAGCTGTATACAGGAGGAGGGAGGAGGAGTACATAGAAGAGCTGTATACAGGAGGGAGGAGTATATAGAAGAGCTGTATACAGGAGGAGGGAGGAGGAGTACATAGAAGAGCTGTATACAGGAGGAGGGAGGAGGAGTACATAGAAGAGCTGTATACAGGAGGAGGGAGGAGGAGTATATAGAAGAGCTGTATACAGGAGGAGGGAGGAGGAGTACGTAGAAGAGCTGTATACAGGAGGGAGGAGGAGTAATATAGAAGAGCTGTATACAGGGAGGAGGGAGGAGGAGTATATAGAAGAGCTGTATACAGGAGGAGGGAGGAGGAGTATATAGAAGAGCTGTATACAGGAGGGAGGAGTATATAGAAGAGCTGTATACAGGAGGAGGGAGGAGTATATAGAAGAGCTGTATACAGGAGGAGGGAGGAGGAGTATATAGAAGAGCTGTATACAGGAGGAGGGAGGAGTATATAGAAGAGCTGTATACAGGAGGAGGGAGGAGGAGTATATAGAAGAGCTGTATACAGGAGGGAGGAGGAGTACATAGAAGAGCTGTATACAGGAGGAGGGAGGAGGAGTATATAGAAGAGCTGTATACAGGAGGAGGGAGGAGTATATAGAAGAGCTGTATACAGGAGGAGGGAGGAGGAGTATATAGAAGAGCTGTATACAGGAGGAGGGAGGAGTATATAGAAGAGCTGTATACAGGAGGAGGGAGGAGGAGTATATAGAAGAGCTGTATACAGGAGGAGGGAGGAGTATATAGAAGAGCTGTATACAGGAGGAGGGAGGAGTATATAGAAGAGCTGTACAGGAGGAGGGAGGAGTATATAGAAGAGCTGTATACAGGAGGAGGGAGGAGGAGTATATCGAAGAGCTGTATACAGGAGGAGGGAATGAGTTAATAGAAGAGCTGTATACAGGAGGAGGGAGGGAGGAGTATATAGAAGAGCTGTATACAGGAGGGAGCGAGGAGTACATAGAAGAGCTGTATACAGGAGGAGGGAGGAGGAGTATATAGAAGAGCTGTATACAGGAGGAGGGAGGAGTATATAGAAGAGCTGTATACAGGAGGAGGGAGGAGGAGTATATAGAAGAGCTGTATACAGGAGGGAGGAGGAGTACATAGAAGAGCTGTATACAGGAGGGAGGAGGAGTATATAGAAGAGCTGTATACAGGAGGGAGGAGGAGTATATAGAAGAGCTGTATACAGGAGGGAGGAGGAGTATATAGAAGAGCTGTATACAGGAGGAGGGAGGAGTATATAGAAGAGCTGTATACAGGAGGAGGGAGGAGGAGTATATAGAAGAGCTGTATACAGGAGGAGGGAGGAGGAGTATATAGAAGAGCTGTATACAGGAGGGAGGAGTATATAGAAGAGCTGTATACAGGAGGGAGGAGGAGTATATAGAAGAGCTGTATACAGGAGGAGTATATAGAAGAGCTGTATACAGGAGGGAGGAGGAGTATATAGAAGAGCTGTATACAGGAGGGAGGAGGAGTATATAGAAGAGCTGTATACAGGAGGGAGGAGGAGTATATAGAAGAGCTGTATACAGGAGGGAGGAGGAGTATATAGAAGAGCTGTATACAGGAGGAGGGAGGAGTATATAGAAGAGCTGTATACAGGAGGAGGGAGGAGGAGTATATAGAAGAGCTGTATACAGGAGGAGGGAGGAGGAGTATATAGAAGAGCTGTATACAGGAGGGAGGAGGAGTATATAGAAGAGCTGTATACAGGAGGGAGGAGGAGTATATAGAAGAGCTGTATACAGGAGGGAGGAGGAGTATATAGAAGAGCTGTATACAGGAGGGAGGAGGAGTATATAGAAGAGCTGTATACAGGAGGGAGGAGGAGTATATAGAAGAGCTGTATACAGGAGGGAGGAGGAGTATATAGAAGAGCTGTATACAGGAGGGAGGAGTATATAGAAGAGCTGTAGGGAGGAGTATATAGAAGAGCTGTATACTGAGGCTCGATGTATACACATACATATACACACACACATATCCATCCATTACCCAGCATGCCCCGGTCCTCCCGGTAGCACCGCTCACTCTCACCTGCTCTGTACTCTCCGGTTTTTCTCTGTTCACTTCCGGTTCTTCGTAGCATTCAAACTTGCCGCCAAGGTCACATGACGAGCGGTCGTCCGCCATCTTGGTTTCGGGCAGCCGCTTCAGGAGTGGTAGTCACGGGTGTGTAAAGCGGCGACTATACCTCAGCGCTGTCAGCGGCCGCCATTATATGAGCTGGAAGTACGTCACAGGGGGCGTGGTTATTTAAAATGACGTCGTTGACCCACGTTACGAAGTTTAATACGTCACTTTTTGGGGGTGGGGCGGGGGCGTGAGGTACTGGCCTCGGTCTTGTGATGTTGGTTTCCTGGCACGTAATTGGCGGGCTTTGTCAGAAGGCGGGATTCCTTGTGCCCTGCGGATGAACACGAGATAGAGAGGGAAGGGCTGCTTCTCCACAACTTCCCTGCTAGGCCGACACACGTACAGCACTCCACTGTCACCTGCCCTCCCACCACACACACACAGCACTCCACTGTCACCTGCCCTCCCACCACACACACAGCACTCCACTGTCACCTGCCCTCCCACCACACACACAGCACTCCACTGTCACCTGCCCTCCCACCACACACGTACAGCACTCCACTGTCACCTGCCCTCCCACCACACGTACATCACTCCACTGTCACCTGCCCTCCCACCACACACACACAGCACTCCACTGTCACCTGCCCTCCCACCACACACACAGCACTCCACTGTCACCTGCCCTCCCACCACACACACAGCACTCCACTGTCACCTGCCCTCCCACCACACACGTACAGCACTCCACTGTCACCTGCCCTCCCACCACACACACACAGCACTCCACTGTCACCTGCCCTCCCATCACACACACAGCACTCCACTGTCACCTGCCCTCCCACCACACACACAGCACTCCACTGTCACCTGCCCTCCCACCACACACACAGCACTCCACTGTCACCTGCCCTCCCACCACACACACAGCACTCCACTGTCACCTGCCCTCCCACCACACACGTACAGCACTCCACTGTCACCTGCCCTCCCACCACACACACAGCACTCCACTGTCACCTGCCCTCCCACCACACACACAGCACTCCACTGTCACCTGCCCTCCCACCACACACACAGCACTCCACTGTCACCTGCCCTCCCACCACACACGTACAGCACTCCACTGTCACCTGCCCTCCCACCACACACAGAGCACTCCACTGTCACCTGCCGTCCCACCACACACGTACAGCACTCCACTGTCACCTGCCCTCCCACCACACACACAGCACTCCACTGTCACCTGCCCTCCCACCACACACACAGCACTCCACTGTCACCTGCCCTCCCACCACACACAGAGCACTCCACTGTCATCTGCCCTCCCACCACACACACAGCACTCCACTGTCACCTGCCCTCCCACCACACACCGAGCACTCCACTGTCACCTGCCCTCCCACCACACACGTACAGCACTCCACTGTCACCTGCCCTCCCACCACACACGTACAGCACTCCACTGTCACCTGCCCTCCCACCACACACACCGAGCACTCCACTGTCACCTGCCCTCCCACCACACACCGAGCACTCCACTGTCACCTGCCCTCCCACCACACACGTACAGCACTCCACTGTCACCTGCCCTCCCACCACACACGTACAGCACTCCACTGTCACCTGCCCTCCCACCACACACACAGCACTCCACTGTCACCTGCCCTCCCACCACACACAGAGCACTCCACTGTCACCTGCCCTCCCACCACACACACAGCACTCCACTGTCACCTGCCCTCCCACCACACACACAGCACTCCACTGTCACCTGCCCTCCCACCACACACGTACAGCACTCCACTGTCACCTGCCCTCCCACCACACACACAGCACTCCACTGTCACCTGCCCTCCCACCACACACAGAGCACTCCACTGTCACCTGCCCTCCCACCACACACGTACAGCACTCCACTGTCACCTGCCCTCCCACCACACACCGAGCACTCCACTGTCACCTGCCCTCCCACCACACACGTACAGCACTCCACTGTCACCTGCCCTCCCACCACACACAGAGCACTCCACTGTCACCTGCCCTCCCACCACACACCGAGCACTCCACTGTCACCTGCCCTCCTACCACACACCGAGCACTCCACTGTCACCTGCCCTCCCACCACACACCGAGCACTCCACTGTCACCTGCCCTCCCACCACACACCGAGCACTCCACTGTCACCTGCCCTCCCACCACACACACAGCACTCCACTGTCACCTGCCCTCCCACCACACACCGAGCACTCCACTGTCACCTGCCCTCCCACCACACACACAGCACTCCACTGTCACCTGCCCTCCCACCACACACGTACAGCACTCCACTGTCACCTGCCCTCCCACCACACACACAGCACTCCACTGTCACCTGCCCTCCCACCACACAGAGCACTCCACTGTCACCTGCCCTCCCACCACACACACAGCACTCCGCTGTCACCTGCCCTCCCACCACACACACAGCACTCCGCTGTCACCTGCCCTCCCACCACACACCGAGCACTCCACTGTCACCTGCCCTCCCACCACACACCGAGCACTCCACTGTCATCTGCCCTCCCACCACACACCGAGCACTCCACTGTCACCTGCCCTCCCACCACACACGTACAGCACTTCACTGTCACCTGCCCTCCCACCACACACCAAGCACTCCACTGTCACCTGCCCTCCCACCACACACACAGCACTCCACTGTCACCTGCCCTCCCACCACACACGTACAGCACTCCACTGTCACCTGCCCTCCCACCACACACAGAGCACTCCACTGTCACCTGCCCTCCCACCACACACAGCACTTCACTGTCACCTGCCCTCCCACCACACACAGCACTCCACTGTCACCTGCCCTCCCACCACACACACAGCACTCCACTGTCACCTGCCCTCTCACCACACACACAGCACTCCACTGTCACCTGCCCTCCCACCACACACGTACAGCACTCCACTGTCACCTGCCCTCCCACCACACACCGAGCTCTCCACTGTCACCTGCCCTCCCACCACACACACAGCACTCCACTGTCACCTGCCCTCCCACCACACACGTACAGCACTCCACTGTCACCTGCCCTCCCACCACACACACAGCACTCCACTGTCACCCCCCCCCCCCCCAGTGATCTTTGCTGTCAATAGGAGTGGTGTTTTACTGAGTAGGATCTGAAGAGGAGAGCCGGTGCCAGCAAACGTAATGACATCAGGAGATACCCCGGCTGTGCCGTCACCTAAGCCCCGTACCTAGACAACATGGAGGACATGTAGCTGCCAGCATGGCCTGATCCTGCGGCAACGCCTGGTCCAGTGAGTAGGGCTTCTTTGCCTAAGTACATGGTTATGGTGACTTGTATTTATTCTGATAGGAGTCTTGGGTCTCTGTGATTTCTACGATACCATGGATTCTAATGAAGCAGTGTCCTAGAGGCAGGGCCGGCCTTTGGGGTGTGCGACCTGTGCGTCACTCCCGCCCAGCTGGAAGGCGCTCAGGCAGAGTGCTCCCCTAGCTGGCTGCCCGGCGCCCTCCTCCTGTGCCTGTACCTCCCGGGCTCCCCTCTGCCTTCCCATAGGCGCTGCATATTGTCCTATCAGTGCTTGCGGTCACAAGATTGACCAGACGGTACGCCTACAGCTGACGCGGCGCACGCTGAGGTCAGTGGTGCGTGCGGTGCCGGGGACATGCACAGAGAGCGCTCATCGGCCGGGGGCGGTGCAGAAGACAAGAGCCGCGGCGGGGGAGCGAGGTGTCAGGTGAGTTAAGTGTTTTTGTTTTTTCAATCTGCACAAAGGGGGGCAATCTATATGGGGGCAGACAACATAAGGGGGGCAATCTATATGGGGGCAGACAACATAAGGGGGGCAATCTATATGGGGGCAGACAACATAAGGGGGGCAATCTATATGGGGGCAGACAACATAAGGGGGGCAATCTATATGGGGGAGACAACATAAGGGGCAATCTATATGGGGGCAGACAACATAAGGGGGACAATCTATATGGGGGAGACAACATAAGGGGGGCAATCTATACGGGGGAAGACAACATAAGGGGGGCAATCTATACGGGGGAAGACAACATAAGGGGGGCAATCTATATGGAGGCAGACAACATAAGGGGCAATCTATATGGGGGCAGACAACATAAGGGGGACAATCTATATGGGGGCAGACAACATAAGGGGGGCAATCTATATGGGGGAGACAACATATGGGGGGCAATCTATATGGGGGAGACAACATAAGGGGGGCAATCTATATGGGGGAGACAACATAAGGGGGGCAATCTATATGGGGGCAGACAACATAAGGGGGGCAATCTATATGGGGGCAGACAACATAAGGGGGGCAATCTATACGGGGGAAGACAACATAAGGGGGGCAATCTATATGGAGGCAGACAACATAAGGGGGCAATCTATATGGGGGCAGACAACATAAGGGGGGCAATCTATATGGGGGCAGACAACATAAGGGGCAATCTATATGGGGGCAGACAACATAAGGGGGCAATCTATATGGGGGCAGACAACATAAGGGGGACAATCTATATGGGGGCAGACAACATAAGGGGGACAATCTATATGGGGGAGACAACATAAGGGGGACAATCTATATGGGGCAGACAACATAAGGGGGGCAATCTATACAGGGGAAGACAACATAAGGGGGGCAATCTATACGGGGGAAGACAACATAAGGGGGGCAATCTATATGGGGGCAGACAACATAAGGGGGACAATCTATATGGGGCAGACAACATAAGGGGGCAATCTATATGGGGGCAGACAACATAAGGGGCAATCTATATGGAGGCAGACAACATAAGGGGCAATCTATATGGGGGCAGACAACATAAGGGGCAATCTATATGGGGGCAGACAACATAAGGGGGGCAATCTATATGGGGGCAGACAACATAAGGGGGCAATCTATATGGGGGCAGGCAAAAGGGGGTCATCTGTAAGGGGGATGGACAACACAGGGGGGGGCATCTATAAGGGTGACAGTACGGGGGCCATCTATAAGGGAATGGACAACATGGGGGCCATCTGTAAGAGGGGCAGGGGGTGCATCTGTAAGGGAAACTACGAAGAGGTGGCCATCTATAAGGGAGGGCTACAGAGAGGGGGGCCATATACTATAGGGGGATTACACAGAGGGTGGTTCTGAAGGAGATGCACATGGGGCCATATATAGGGAAGACTGAACAAGGGGGTATTAGTCAGTATGTGGTGGAATTATTTGTTGCTTGTTATCCAGTATACAGGATTTGGTAAGTAACAATATGGTGGTGATGGTAGTGGTTGTAGCGTGGCAGTAATATTTGCCCCTTGTATACTGGTATTATTGGTAATATCCAGCTGCCAGCTAGATGTATGTAAGTGCAAGTATATATATATAGAACTAGAAAATGTACCTGGCGCTGCCCGGGTATAAAGTGTCAGTGTGTTAATTAGATTTGTTCTAAGGTGCCCAGGAGGCCAAGCTAAAGGTATTGTTTCATCTGAATTAATCAGTGGAATTAGTGTATACCTGTAGTGCATAGTTGGAGGGGTTCTGTATACCCACAATGTATAGTTTTTAGGGGTCTCGCATATCTGTAGTGCATAGTTGGGGGGGCTGTATACCTATAGTGTATAGTTGAGGGAGGTCCTGTATACCTGCAGTGTACAGTTGGTGAAGGTCCTGTATACCTGTACTGTATAGTTCGGGGGTCCTGTATACCTGTAGTATATAGTTGGTGCTGTATACCTGTAATGTATAGTTGGTGGAGGTCTTGTATACCTGTAGTTTATAGTTTGAGGGTCCTGGATACCTGTAGTGTATAATTGGTGGAGGTCTTGTATACCTGTAGTATATAGTTCGGGGGTCCTGTATACCTGTAGTAAATAGTTTGGGGTCCTGTATAACTATAGTATAGAGTTGGTGGAGGTCCTGTATACCTGTAGTGTATAGTTTGGGGTCCGATATACCTGTAGTATATAGCTGGTGGAGTTCCTGTATACCTATAGTATATTTGGGGTCCTGTATACTTGTAGTATAGAGTTGGTGAAGGTGCTGTATACCTGTATTATAGAGTTGGTGTAGGTCCTGTATACCTGTAGTGTATGGTTTTGAGGTCCTGTATACCTGTAGTGTATAGTTTGAGGTCCTGTATACCTGTAGTGTATAGTTTGGGGTCCTATATACCTGTAGTATATAGTTGGTGGAGTTCCTGTATACCTGTAGTGTATAGTTTTGGGGTCCTGTATACCTGTAGTGTATAGTTTGGGGTCCTGTATACCTGTAGTATATAGTTGGTGGAGGTCCTGTATACCTGAAGTATATAGTTGGTGGAGGTCCTGTATACCTGTAGTATATAGTTTTGGGGTCCTGTATACCTGTAGTGTAAAGTTTGGGGTCCTGTATACCTGTAGTATATAGTTTTGTGGAGGTCCCGTGCACTTGTAGTGTATAGTTTTGGGGTCCTATATACCTGTAGTGTCCTGTATACCTGCAGGGCTGTATTTACCCGTATGGCAGTGTTATTCAGTCACAGAGTGTCGGTATTGGTCATGTCTGGTATGGGGGTGTTATCCAGTCACAGTATGGCAGTATCGGTCAGGTCTGATATGATGGTGTTATCCAGTCACAGTATGGTGGTATTGGTCAGGACTGGTGTGGCGGTGTTACCCAGTCACAGTTTGCCGGTATTGGTCAGGTCTGGTATGGCAGTGTTATCCAGTCACAGTATGGCGGTATTGGTCAGGTCTGGTATGACAGTGTTATCCAGTCACAGTATGGCGGTATTGGTCAGGTCTGGTATGACAGTGTTATCCAGTCACAGTATGGCGGTATTGGTCAGGTCTGGTATGGCAGTGTTATCCAGTCACAGTATGGCGGTATTGGTCAGGTCTTATATGACAGTGTTATCCAGTCACAGTATGGCGGTATTGGTCAGGTCTGGTGTGGCGGTGTTATCCAGTCACAGTATGGCGGTATTGGTCAGGTCTGGTGTGGCGGTGTTATCCAGTCACAGTATGGCGGTATTGGTCAGGTCTGGCAGTGTTATCCAGTCACAGTATGGTGGTATTGGTCAGGTCTGGTGTAGCAGTGTTACCCAGTCACAGTTTGGTATATCTGTTGTGCCCTGTATATACATGTACTGTATGGATGGAGTAGGGGGCCCTGTATATACATGTACTGTATAGATGGAGTAGGGGGCCCTGTATATACCTGTACTGTATAGATAGAGTAGGGGGTCCTGTATATACATGTTCTGTATAGATGGAGTAGGGGGTCCTGTATATACATGTACTGTATAGATGGAGTAGGGGGTCCTGTATATACATGTACTGTATAGATGGAGTAGGGGGTCCTGTATATATATATGTACTGTATAGATGGAGTAGGGGGCCCTGTATATACATGTACTGTATGGATGGAGTAGGGGGCCCTGTATATACATGTACTGTATAGATGGAGTAGGGGGTCCTGTATATACATGTACTGTATAGATGGAGTAGGGGGTCCTGTATATACATGTTCTGTATAGATGGAGTAGGGGGTCCTGTATATACATGTAGTGTATAGATGGAGTAGGGGGTCCTGTATATACATGTACTGTATAGATGGAGTAGGGGGTCCTGTATATACATGTACTGTATAGATGGAGTAGGGGGTCCTGTATATATATATGTACTGTATAGATGGAGTAGGGGGCCCTGTATATACATGTACTGTATAGATGTAGTAGGGGGTCCTGTATATACATGTAGTGTATAGATGGAGTAGGGGGGTCCTGTATATACATGTACTGTATAGATGGAGTAGGGGGTCCTGTATATACATGTACTGTATAGATGGAGTAGGGGGCCCTGTATATACATGTACTGTATAGATGGAGTAGGGGGCCCTGTATATACATGTACTGTATAGATGGAGTAGGGGGCCCTGTATCTACATGTACTGTATAGATGGAGTAGGGGGTCCTGTATATACATGTACTGTATAGATGGAGTAGGGGGTCCTGTATACCTGTACTGTATAGATGGAGTAGGGGGTCCTGTATATACATGTACTGTATAGATGGAGTAGGGGGTCCTGTATACATGTACTGTATAGATGGAGTAGGGGCTCCTGTATATACATGTACTGCATAGATGGAGTAGGGGGCCCTGTATACATGTACTGTATAGATGGTGTAGGGGGTCCTGTATATACATGTACTGTATAGATGGAGTAGGGGCTCCTGTATACCTGTACTGTATAGTTGGAGTAGGGGGTCTACCAGTTATTACTGTGGATGTTGTGAGGCAGCTTCCCTAGCAACCATTGCTCCCTGTGAAAATGAAAGCAGTAATCCTATTGGTTGCTAAGGCTCCAACTGCCGTGTCTGCTGCAGCTAATTATATCACCTGTGTGTGCAGTGTGGAGATTTTCCCATTCATCTCTATGGGGCGCCTCTCTTTCCCCTCCCCCTCCTCTCCTGTGCATCTGGCGGGGACGGGACCTTCGCAATAACCTTCCCGGGCACCCAATGTATCTGTGGGCCAAATTTGGGGTCAAACGGTTCAGGTGTTTGGAAGTCTATAGAGGACAGACAGAAGGACAGACAGACAGACTTTGATTTTTATGATATAGATGTACATAGTGTGTGTACTGTTATATAATGTATAGTCAATGTGTAGGTGTGCATGTGTGTGTACTGGATACTCCCCCTCCAGCCATACACACAATTACTACATGGCTGGGAGAGGTAGTAGTAGTTGTGTATGGCTGATGGGGGTAGTAGTTGTGTGTATGACTGGGGGAGGTAGTAGTTGTGTGTATGGCTGGGGGAGGTAGTAGTGGTGTGTATGACTGGGGGAGGTAGTAGTGGTGTGTATGACTGGGGGAGGTAGTAGTTGTGTGTATGACTGGGGGAGGTAGTAGTTGTGTGTATGACTGGGGGAGGTGGTAGTTGTGTGTATGACTGGGGGAGGTAGTAGTTGTGTGTATGACTGGGGGAGGTAGTAGTTGTGTGTATGACTGGGGGAGGTAGTAGTAGTTGTGTATGACTGGGGGAGGTGGTAGTAGTTGTGTGTATGACTGGGGGAGGTAGTAGTTGTGTGTATGACTGGGGGAGGTAGTAGTTGTGTGTATGACTGGGGGAGGTAGTAGTTGTGTGTATGACTGGGGGAGGTAGTAGTAGTTGTGTATGGCTGGTGGGGGTAGTAGTTGTTGTGTGTATGGATGGGGGAGGTAGTAGTTGTGTGTATGACTGGGGGAGGTGGTAGTTGTGTATGGCTGGTGGGGGTAGTAGTTGTTGTGTGTATGGCTCGGGTGATAGGTGTTGGATGTCGTCTGGAGGAGTGAGAGGCTGTAGGAGCTTTATGTCACCTTGAGGGGGTCTCAGCAGATCCCCTGGGGGGGGGGGGTGCAGAAAAAAAATTCGCACAGGGCGCTATCTACCTTAAGGCCGGCCCTGCATAGAGGGGCGGGGGGTTCCTCCCACAGGGGGGTGGGTCGTCCGGCCTCCAGTGCTTCAGCCCGGGCCTGATGGTACATTCACTTTAAGGGTGCCTTCACACCTACCGTATCGCAGTAGAAAATCCGCTGCGGATCCGCAGCAGATTTAACTAAATGAATGAACACAGCATTAAATACGCACTGTCAAATCGCACTGTCGGAAGCCGTGCGTGCGCTGCAGAGATGAGTCCGATGCCCATAGAGAATGACGGCTCCATTCATTCTCTATGAACATCGGACTCATCTCTGATTAGCATACAGCGCACACACTCAGCGCCGGGCGCCGATATCTCTGTCCCGCGACCGGTTTCAGGAGTGGGACTTGGAGAGAAGGGGTAAGTATAAGGTTTTCTAGTGGGGGTGGCGCCCTTCACAAGGGGTGACAGGTCTCCTTTAAACAAGAAACAATTGCATGAAACGCGTATAAAGCAAGGATTGCAGGGAAAAAGCCTCACAGCCTTTAATTTTAGCAAAAATGCCCCAAACCCCCCGCCTGTGGAGTGCCGTACCTACCTGGCGGTGCTTTGGCTCTGTGGCAGCATGATGAGGGGATAGCCTTTTGTTCCTGCAAACCGTTACTTTCCCTTACAGTTCAACGGTATCTCTTCTGTTTGACTCCAAATGCTGATGGATTCTATCGATTACAGACGAGCCCTCCTCTGCCTAGCGGCCTGCCCCACCTCATACTATCGCTCGGCCTCCATGATGCTTTTCTGATGATAATTCTGCCTAGGCTATGAGAGAGCCAATACATTTGGACGAGGGAGAGCAGGAGAAGTCTATCCAGAGCAAAGAACGACAAGGTCTCCCCCATTATCTAAATGGCTTGGTTGGGGATGAATGGGAACGGTTTATAGGACGGGATAATAATCCCCATGTGACTGATGTACATGAGGTGAAGTGCACCCGGGGGCAGATGTATCATCGCCGCTCATCTGATGGGCGTGGCCTCCACCCGCTCCTGATTTATCATGGTAACCATGGCAGAAGCCTTCCGGTAAGCCTTCTCCATTCTCTCTCTTTACAACCCAATGGATAAATGGCAGACGGTGGCTTCACCTCATGTCCCGGACTATTTTCATTTTTGGACCCACATGAGCCCTTATTTTTTGTGTCACTAATTGTACTTTGTAAAAAATGGTTTAGAAGGTAAAATAAAATTTAAAAAGTCTAAATTTCTTGTGGGTTTTGCGTTTACGCCATTCGCCATGTTGTAAAAGTCAGTACAACCGCCGTGGCCGCATTGCTTCCCCCACTCTGTCCTCAGCAGACGCCGGGGCACCTTACTGCGTCGGTCCAGTCTTCTCTGTGTCGGCACACGCGTCCTTACTAGGGATGTCAGAAGACCACAATCTTGAGTTCGATATAAAAAAAAAACAAAAACACTTAAAAATACAAATATAATGACACCCCTCCTTATGCCAAATATGTTTCTTTTTTTACTTTTTTGAACAAAAAGAAAAAGGGGGGATTATTATAACTTTTATTATGAATTTTACATTTTTTATAAACAATTTTTTTTTCACTTTTTAATTCCCCTTTCACTCCCAGAATGCCTCCCTGTGCACAACAACTCCCAGCATACCTCCCTGTGCACAACAACTCCCAGCATACCTCCCTGTGCACAACAGCTCCCAGAAAGCCTCCCTGTGCACAACTCCAAGCATACCTCCCTGTGCACAACAACTCCCAGAAAGCCTCCCTGTGCACAACTCCCAGCATACCTCCCTGTGTACAACAACTCCCAGCATACCTCCCTGTGCACAACAACTCCCAGAATGCCTCCCTGTGCACAACAACTCCCAGCATACCTCCCTGTGCACAACTCCCAGCATACCTCCCTGTGTACAACAACTCCCAGCATACCTCCCTGTGCACAACAACTCCCAGAATGCCTCCCTGTGCACAACAACTCTCAGCATACCTCCCTGTGCACAACAACTCCCAGCATACCTCCCTGTGCACAACAACTCCCAGCATACCTCCCTGTGTACAACAACTCCCAGAAAGCCTCCCTGTGCACAACAACTCCCAGCATACCTCCCTGTGCACAACAACTCCCAGCATACCTCCCTGTGCACAACAACTCCCAGCATACCTCCCTGTGCACAACTCCCAGCATACCTCCCTGTGCACAACAACTCCCAGCATACCTCCCTGTGTACAACTCCCAGCATACCTCCCTGTGTACAACAACTCCCAGCATACCTCCCTGTGCACAACAACTCCCAGCATACCTCCCTGTGTACAACAACTCCCAGCATACCTCCCTGTGTACAACAACTCCCAGCATACCTCCCTGTGCACAACAACTCCCAGCATACCTCCCTGTGCACAACAACTCCCAGCATACCTCCCTGTGCACAACAACTCCCAGCATACCTCCCTGTGCACAACAACTCCCAGCATACCTCCCTGTGCACAACAACTCCCAGCATACCTCCCTGTGCACAACAACTCCCAGCATACCTCCCTGTGCACAACAACTCTCAGCATACCTCCCTGTGCACAACAACTCCCAGCATACCTCCCTGTGCACAACAACTCCCAGCATACCTCCCTGTGCACAACAACTCCCAGCATACCTCCCTGTGTACAACAACTCCCAGAAAGCCTCCCTGTGCACAACTCCCAGCATACCTCCCTGTGCACAACAACTCCCAGCATACCTCCCTGTGTACAACAACTCCCAGAAAGCCTCCCTGTGCACAACTCCCAGCATACCTCCCTGTGCACAACAACTCTCAGCATACCTCCCTGTGTACAACAACTCTCAGCATACCTCCCTGTGTACAACAACTCTCAGCATACCTCCCTGTGCACAACAACTCCCAGAATGCCTCCCAGTGTACTACAACTCCCAGAATGCCTCTTTGTGCACTACAACTCCCAGAATGCCTCCTTTTGCACTCCTCTAATACTTTGCCAGAATTTTGAGTTGAAAACCCATACCCGCTGTTTCTCTTCTCACCTTCACGACGGCACCATAGGAGGATGGGTTGTACCCTAGGGACAGGAAAAAGCACGAGAGGTTAAAAGCCCCTCCCCTTCCTCCCAGCACCAGTACTTTTTCCTGTCCTGCTAGGGCAGACACGAGAGGGGGGGATCCGAGTGAAGGTGAGAAGATCCCCCAAGAAGATAGACGAAAAGGTCAAGGGTCGATCGGGGCTTAGGTCTCCTTCCTCCCTCATCCCCTTACCAAACGGATCCGTCGTCTTTCGAGGCCTCGCTCCGAGATCGGGACTCGCGCGGGCTAATGGAGTTCCAGCAACACGAGGTAACCTGGGGGTTACGCTCCTGTTGCAACGTGGTCAGACGCCTTCCGGGTAGAGCGTAATCGGCCGGGATTTCCGGAAGTGCGTCATTGCGTTACGTCATTACGCCGGACCATTTAGGTGACGCACACACGCCGGAAGTCGCATCACTGCACTTCCGGTATGGCGCCATCATTCAAAATGATGGCGCGAGCGGTTCGGATCGTCTTCTATGGAGATGGATTCCTCCGCTTCAGAAGAGACTGCCTCGGCGGTAACCGTAAGTAACCCCCCTCAGTCATGCTTCCGTGTGCCGATCTCTGCATTTCAGTACGCTTCCAATGCCAGCTCTGCATCGGGACCTACTTGTTGTTTCACTGTCTGGTTCACCCTATGGTTTTATATTCAGGGGTCACCAAGGGTGATAGATACACTACTAATATTTACTGGTATAGGGGGTGCATTTATACTGATGGATTCTTGGCTCTCATATTTAGGAGACTAAAGAATCTACAGCAGCAGCAGCAGCAGCATAAAAGGGACGCAAGCAAAGAGATGTGTGTCATGCAACAGCAAAATTCCATCAAATTATAAAAAGAATATATGCGCAGGATGTATAGGGGATATTATTAAGAAGGATAGATCTTCCTTCCTTAAAGACATCAGGAAGATGATGAGGGATGAAATCTCAGCATCCATAGCCAAAGCCCCGGCAGCCACTCCTCCTCTGGCTATTCCCCCTCCAGCTATCCTGCCCCAAGACATACCTCCAGCGGCCTTTTCTACACCTCCTGCTGCCCCTATGGGGAACAACACACCACCTATAATACCACAAATCATAGACCCTGTACCCCTGGCGTCGGGCTCTATAGATTCAGGATCAGTTATATCTATAACTTCCTCTAAGCGTAAAAGACATTCATCAGCATCCTCATGTGAATCTGGCCAGATTTCCCAATCTCTAGATCTAACGACTGATGAAACTGAATACAAGGAGGAAACCAAAAAATATTTATTTTCCTCTGACCATACACTCCCACTTCTTAGGGCAGTAAGGAGTGCTTTGGGATTTGAGGAGATTCAAGAAGAAGTCACAGTGAAAGACCAGATGTTTCAGGGTCTTAAACCTAGGAAAAAGCTGGTCTTTCCGATGCACGAGACTCTCCAGTCTCTTATCTCAGATGAGTGGGCGGACCCTGAACGTAAATTACAGGTCCCAGGCGAAATCAAAAGACGCCTCCCCTTTAGCGAAGAAGATTCCGCTAACTGGAGAGAGATTCCTTTAATTGATGCCCAGGTTGCCAAAGTAACTAAAAAGACCCTTTTGGCATTCGAGGATTCGTCACAATTAAAGGACCCTATGGACCGAAAGGCAGAAAGCCTACTCAAGAGGTCCTGGGAGACAGCATCATACTCAATCAAAAATAACATAGCATCCACCTGTGTGGCAAGAGCACTACACCTGTGGATAGGCCAGTTAGAAGAACACCTGAATAGCGACTGTTCTAGAGAGAGAATTATAAATTCTCTTTCTCTAATAAAAGATGCAACGGCCTTTCTATCTGATGCCACGGCAGAGTCTGTGAGATTTGCCGCGAAAGATAGGGCACTAACAAACCCAGCACGTAGGGCTCTCTGGTTAAAAAACTGGACTGGAGATCCCACGTCAAAAGCGAAACTTTGTGGTATTCCCTTTAAGGGAAAATATGTATTCGGGTTTGCCCTTGACACAATTATTGAGAAGAGCGCAGATAAGAAGAAAGCAATCCCTGAGAACAAAACGCCACAGAAGAAAGAACAGTTTAAGAAACCTAGATACCAAGAACCGTATCGTGGCAAAGGGAAGGGAGGCCGTTGGAGCTACCCGAAGGGAGGCAGGGGGAAAAATATTTTTTTCAGTCCCCGGCCCTCCCAAGATAAACAATGACCTCTGTCCAGTAGGGGGGAGACTGTCGGAATTCTCAAAAGCCTGGAACATCATCACAGGAAACAACTGGGTGTTAAACATCATCAGGGACGGCTACCAAATAGAGCTTACTCACCCCCCTTCAAAAAGATTTGTCATATCCCGACAGTCTCCAGGTCCCCTACAATCAGAGATGGTGGCAAGTGTGCTAAAGCTCCACCAAATGAAGGTCATTTCGCCTGTCCCTCGAGAAGAGAGAGGGTCAGGACATTATTCAAGTCTCTTCCTTGTCAAGAAGCCGAACGGATCATACCGTCTAATAATAAATCTAAAACCACTAAACAAATACGTAAAGTATATGAAATTCAAGATGGAGTCAATAAAATCCACCACTCCATTGATAGCCAAGAACGCCTGGATGATCTCACTAGATCTCCAGGATGCATACTATCATGTGCCAATTCATACCCAGTCCCAAAAATATCTAAGATTTGCCATAATGATAAACAAAAAATTATGCCATTTCCAATTCAGGGCCCTTCCATTTGGGATATCTTCAGCGCCCAGGATATTCAGCAATATTATGTCAGAGGTAATATCCTTCCTCCACTTACAGGGCATAAACGCAGTGGCATACTTAGACGATCTACTGATAGTAGCGGAGTCCCAGGAGAAAATAAAACGGGACCTAGAAAACACTTGCAATCTGCTCCAGTCTTTGGGGTGGATTATAAACGACAAGAAGTCGGATCTAGTCCCATCTTCCAGGAAGATCTTTCTAGGGATCCTCCTGGATTCAGATCGCCAGATGTCTTTTCTCCCAGAAGGGAAAATAAAAGATCTAAGGGAGAAAATTCAGAAGTTCAAGGGAAAGTCGCGCCCTTCAATCCGGGAAGAAATGTCCGTTTTAGGGTCGATGACAGCCTGTATTCCGGCGGTGCCTTGGAGTCAGGCTCACTCCAGGACCTTACAATCTCAAATATTGAATGTATGGAACAAAAGACCCACGGGTCTCGAAAACAAATTTTGCCTTACTCCTCAGGTCAGATCTTCTCTCCGCTGGTGGCTTTCCCAACAAAACCTGGAGAAAGGGACACCTTGGAATCCTCAACCAAAATGCATTATGAGAACAGACGCAAGTCAGTACGGTTGGGGAGCCCAAGTAGGAACACAGTTTTTTCAGGGTACCTGGAACCAAGAAACCCTGAAACAATCCTCAAACCTGAAAGAACTCAAGGCAGTACAGGTATCCTTAATTTCAGCGGTAAATATCTTGCAGGGTGTTCACGTACACATCCTATCAGACAATATGACAACTGTGGCACACCTGAGACATCAGGGAAGCGCCAAGGAAAATCGGCTATGGAAAATTTCACAACAAATATTTTCCTGGGCAGAAGTCAATCTATTGTCCCTTTCAGCAACACACCTAAAGGGAACGGAAAATACCCAGGCAGACTTCCTCAGCAGGAACGAAGTTCACCCGGGCGAATGGTGCCTGAAAAACCACATATTCCAACAACTAGTGGAACGCTGGGGCCCCAGATAGATCTATTTGCCAACAGACAGAACCGAAAGGTAAAAAATTTCTTCTCTCTAAACCCAGCAGATCACCCTACAGGAGTGGATGCCTTAACTCAGAGATGGCATTTCAGGATGGCATATGGGTTTCCTCCGATCCCCTTAATCCCAAGAGTTCTCCAAAAGATCCGGGAAGAGAGCCTGAAAATAATCCTTATCGTCCCGTCCTGGCCCAGAAGGGGGTGGTTCGGGCTTCTCAAATATCTAGCGATAGAGGACCCAATTCTTCTTCCACAGATTCCAGATCTATTAATGCAGGGCCCAATAACACATCCGGATCCACAGAAATTTCATCTGTCCGCTTGGATCCTGAAGAGTCCATGCTAAGAAGTAAAGGACTATCAGAACCTGTAATCTCTACCCTTATGAAAAGTAGGAAGAAAGTTACTGCTTCTATATACCTCAAAGTATGGAAAGTCTTTAGCTCATGGTGCCAGACTCCTCCTCAGTTCCCTGCAGAACCAAATATAGCCCAGATGGAAATAAAATTTGTCACCTGTAAATTTTCTTTTCCTGGAGTCTGAAGGCAGCACAACAATGGGTTAAGTTCAGGTTCCCTGGAACAAGTCAGAAGAGACTAATTAGCAGTAATTAACAATCAAAGATAATTAAGCTCCTATAAGACCGCAGAGAGACCACCAACACACTGAGTAGTATGCAGCAAAAAACAACTTTATTGGGGGGGGCCTTTGTGCTGCCTTCGGACTCCAGGAAAAGAAAATTACAGGTGACAAATTTTATTTCCTTCCTGGACGTCCTCCGGCAGCACAACAATGGGTTTTGTGAAGCCTTTTAAGGGGGGGAAATACTCTCTGCAGCCCCTTGTAGCACTTTTTTGCCAAAGGCTGAGTAGGTAGACATGTCTAATCTGTAATGTCAGATGAAGGTGGCCGGACTTGCCCACGTCGCCGCTCTGCAGATTTCTTCCAGCGGAACACATCTGGATTCGGCCCAGGAGGTGGCAGTAGATCTCGTCGAATGAGCTCGGAGATGACTTGGAATTTCAAGACCTTCTTTATTGTAGCAGAAAGCTATAGTGTCTCTAATCCACCTGAACAGGGTGGGCTTGGATGCTTTATTACCTTCTGTTGATGAAGAAAAAAGAAGGAAGAGGTGTTCAGATTTTCTTACTGCACTGACTCTGCTCAGATAGCATAAGACTGATCTCCTCACATCCAGTAGTGCCACTGCAGGATCCGTAGAGTCAATGGAAGGCAGGACGATCTCCTGATTCATGTTGAAGGATGACGATACTTTGGGGCGAAACCCCGGAAGGGTACGTAATACTAAACAGTCACCCAGGTCTCTCAGGTAAGGTTCCCTCGATGACAGCGCCTGGAGTTCGCTCACCCTTCTTGCTGAAGCCATAGCGACCAGAAAAAGTATTTTCCATGACACATTTTATGTCTGCCGTTTCAAGTGGTTCGAATGGTTCTTGAACCAGATGCTTTAACACCAGGAGTAGATCCCAGGAAGGCAAGGGACTTCTTACTGCAGGTACTATATTCTTCACAGCTTTGAAGAAAGTCTTGACCATCGGATTATTCGAAAATTTCCCATTAAGATGTGCATTAATCGCTGTGAATTGCAGCTTCAAAGTATTTAGTTTCAGACCTTTATTCAATCCTTCTTGCAAGAAGTGTAGAACTGAAGGGAGGGAAACTTCTGAGGTAGAAGGGCTGATGGTAGACTTAAAGACCTTCCAGATTCTTTCATATGTCTTGAGCGTGTTTGGTTTCCTGGCTTTCGCTAAGGTTTGTATGACTTCTTCTGAGAAACCTTCTTGGCGAAGTTGATCTAGTTCACCAACCAGGCTGTTAAGTGGAGTCTCTCGAGATCTGGGTGGTATAGTCCCCTCTGGGAAAGGAGGTCGGGACAAGGTGGTAGCTTCCAGAATCTTCCTCTCGAGAGTGACCAGACGAGCGAGAACCAGGCCCTGCGAGGCCAGAACGGGAGAATTAAGATGGCTTTGGCCCTCTCTTGTTTGACTTTTTCTAGAACCTTCTGAATCAGAGGAACCGGAGGGTAGGCATAGACAAAAGTTGTCTTCCAAGACATGGAAATCCCGTCCAGCACGTAGGGGTTCTGATGACGGACCAGGGAACAAAACTTCTTGAGTTTTGCATTCTGACTGGTGGCCATCACGTCTACTTCTGGGAGACCAAACTTTTGGGTTATTTCCCTGAAGATCTTGGGGTTCAGGCTCCATTCGCCCGGCATCAGGCGATGCCTGCTGAGGGCATCTGCTGTCACATTCAGGACCCCTCTTATGTGAACTGCTGAAATGGCAAGAATGTTCTTCTCTGCCCACTGGAATAGTAGTCTGCATTCTGACATCAAGGAGTCGGATCTCGTTCCCCCTTGCTTCTTCAGATAGAAGACTGTTGCCATGTTGTCTGACTGCACCAAGACCTCTTTGTGGCAAATCAGAGGAAGAAAATGCTGTAACGCCAATCTGACTGCGTGCAGCTCTTTCCAGTTTGATGACATCATCCTCTCTTGTGAGGACCAAGCATTCTGGATCCACCTTTTCCCTACATGGGCACCCCAAGCCCAGAACGAGGCATCCGTGGTGACGGTCACTTTCGGACGAGGTAAGAGAGACACTCCTGTCTCTAGACGGCCTGGATGCAACCACCATGTCAGGTCTTGTCTTGTCTTGTGAGAAATGAATAGTGGCTTGTCTAAGGTTGAAGAAGTCCTCTTCCATGACGTCAGGATGTCCTCCTGAAGAGCTCTCGTGTGTGCCCGTGCCCAGTTCACAGCGTCTATGGATGATGTTAGGCAGCCTAGAGTCCTCATCGCTCGTCTTACTGAAGAATGAGGATAGACTATTAAATTTCGGACTTCTGCTCTCAGTTTCCGGATTCTTTCGGTTGAAAGAGTAAGAGTCATTTGGTGCGAATCCAGAACAAATCCTAGATATTGGACCCTTTGTGCGGGAACCAGTTGAGACTTTTCTCCGTTTATGATAAACCCGTGTTCTTGAAGAAAGTTTAGAGTGGTGGCCAGCTGAGAGCGAAGGAGAGACTCTGACTGTGCTTTGATGAGCCAATCGTCTAAGTACGGTATTAGGGTTATTCCCTGTAGACGAAGAGCTGCTGTTAGAACTACGGCCACTTTTGTAAATACCCTTGGCGCGGAGGACAGGCCGAAGGGAAGGCATGTAGCTACTCGCAGAAACTTCCTGTGAGCTGGAATCACTGGAATATGCAGGTATGCATCTGTTAAGTCTATTAATGCAAAAAAATAGTTTGGCTGCAGACAGGCGATGACTGATTTTATATTTTCCATTTTGAAGTGTTTGGATACCAGGTGCGTGTTTAGGTAGGTTAGGTCTATTACTAGCCGGAACTTTTTGTTTGGTTTTGGCACGGTGAATAGTCTGGAATATACCCCTCGGCCTCTTTGACTGAATGGAACCTCTTCCAGGGCACCTTTCAACAGGAACTGCTGGACCAGGGGGGGAAGGTGAGGATCGGATGAAGTGTTTATGAAGAACTTGTCCTGAGGAATGGTTCTGAACTCTAGTGAGAGACCCACGGAGACGACTTTGTGCACCCACAAATCTTCTGTAGACTTCCGCCAGGTGGAAGAAAAATGTAGCAGCCTTGCCCCCACTGGTGGAACTGATAGCCTGGCGTCATTGCTCTGTAGATCTTTTGGACTGCGGCTTTTCCTTTTTAGGATTGTAGGTTGTCGAGTCTCTGGTCTGTCGGGAATTGCGAAAGCGAAAAGGCCTATAGTTCTTCTTAAATTTTGGTGAGGTGCGTCTCCGATGAAACGGTTTCCCAGGTTGTTTCTTCACAGATGAAGGAAACACCGCCCCCTTGTCTTCATTGATATCTTTTAGAATTGGGTGAAGTTGGGGTCCGAACAGGCTTTCTGGATCAAAGGGGAGAGAGCAGAAATTATTCTTAGAGGAGAGATCACCCGACCATTGTTTAATCCAGAGACACCTGCGTATGGAATTCGTTAATGCCAGAGTGCGAGAACATCAACCGGATAGTCACCTAAAAATTCAGCGGCTCTTTTCATCTGAGGGATTTTATTAATAATATCCTCACGTGGTATTCCTTCTTCCAGATCTCTGGTCAGATGACTGAGCCAGGTGCGGAGAGCTCGGGCGACTGGGACTGCTGCAAGTGAAGCCTTAGCTGTAAAGGAAGCAGAGGAATAAGCTTTTTTAGACAGCGTATCTGCTTTCTTATCCATAGCATCCTTCAGTAATGTTGCTTCATCAGAAGGATAAACCGAGTTCTTGGATAGCTTAGCTACAGCTAGGTTTATTTTAGGGGGCAACTCCCATGCTTCACACTCTGTAGCGTCTATTTTATACAGATTTTTGAACCTGGCCCCGGGGTCCACCCTTTTCTCGGGTTTTTTCCAGTCGGCTTCAAACAAGGTTTTTAACAGTGGATGACTTGGAAAAACGTTTTCTTCCCCCGCAGGATAGTAATATAAAGCCTCTTTCTTGGGTCTCTTAGGAAGGGGCTTTTCTAATTCCACTGTAGTTTTCACCACTTTAATCAATTTATTTAAGTCCTGCTTATTAAATAAATAATAATCCTCAGAACCTCCCTCATGCGGATCATCAGAAGACGAATCAGAGGAAGCAGCAGAGGAGCGTGCTGGAGGAGAGGGGGATCTATCAGACCTTGACCTCTTAGCTGGTTGCTGAGAACCCATAATGTTGCCACACTGATCTTTAAACCAGGTGAAGAAATCTTGTGCCTGCGACTGGAAATAATTGACAGCAGGAGGGGCTAAACAGGCATCACAAGTGTCATCCCGGGCATCATCAGGCATAGGTTGCCGGCAGGATCTACAACTCCTGTGCCTCGCTTTCCTGCCTCTTTTCCCAGAGTGACCAGACTCAGACATCTAGGGAGAAAAAAGTATGGCATTAATATGCTGGAATGGTAGGCATACAACCTGGCCCCAGCACACAGTACTTACTATTGGCGTCTAAATACTCGGCTGCCTGGCAAGTGCTAGAGCACTGCCAGCAAGCCAGACGCCAACTAAATACCTTTCCAGCGCTTTGCGCATGCTCCGTCGGGCCGCGCGTCACTTCCGGTTTGGGCACTTCCGGTGACGTCACTTCCGGTTGGGGCACTGCCGGTAACGGTACTTCCGGTATGGGCACTTCCGGTGACGGCACTTCCGGTTTGGTCACTTCCGGTGACGTCACTTCCGGATTTCCTGGCGCGCACGATTGGTCCGCAATCTTTGTGCCTCCCGCCGGAAGCACGTCATCCCCGGCCGTAACGTCACATCCGGTCTGACCTCCAATCCCGGAAACGCCATCTTGACACGTGGAGGACACCGGAGGACCCTAACTTCAGCAGAAACACCGGGGATATGCGGGACCGCACACAGGGTAGAGTTATTGCAGGTACTCGCTGCATGGAACTCTAGAACAAACCTTCCTTAGCAGGAACCCTCGCTGCTATATTTAGGAAGGTTTAAGCCCACAATAGTGTTCTGAAACAAATAAAACATAATATTAGTATAAGACAAAAGTAAAAATATATAAATATAATAATAAAAAACCTGACTCCTAAGAGTCCACAGTCTCTTCTAAGATGTTTGCAGAAGAAATAAAACTCAGTGTGTTGGTGGTCTCTCTGCGGTCTTATAGGAGCTTAATTATCTTTGATTGTTAATTACTGCTAATTAGTCTCTTCTGACTTGTTCCAGGGAACCTGAACTTAACCCATTGTTGTGCTGCCGGAGGACGTCCAGGAACTTGGACTTCCTACAAGCAGGGCTATCTAAGGGCCTCAAGCCTGCTACGTTAAAAGTCCAGGTTTCGGCACTATCAGCAGTTTATGATACGGATCTAGCCAATCACCGGTGGATCAAAAGATTCATCCGGGCAGCTACAAGAATAAATCCCACAGTTAAAAACACACATCCACCTTGGGATTTGAATGTAGTTTTGGAAGGACTAACAATGACTCCCTTCGAACCTATCGAGGAAGCAAACCTAAAGTTCCTCTCCTACAAGACAGTCTTCTTAGTAGCTATCTGCTCAGCCAGAAGAATAGGAGAGATTCAGGCCTTAACGATAAGGAAACCTTACTGTACAATCTCAGATGACCGTATAGTTTTGAAGACTGACCCCTCCTTCCTACCTAAGGTGGTCTCCAGCTTCCACAGGTCCCAAGATGTCATACTTCCCTCCTTTTGCCAAAACCCCAAAAATCATTTAGAGAGAAAATTCCATACTCTAGACGTCCGTAGAACGGTCCTACAATATATCGAGACAACCGCACCTTGGCGGATAGATGAAAACCTCTTCTTACAATTCCAAGGGAAAAATAAAGGAAAAAAGACATCTAAGAGTACTATTGCCAGATGGATCAGGAATGCCATCACACAGACCTACCAGTCTCAAAATCTTTCTTCTCCAATTAAAATACGAGCCCACTCCACGAGATCAGTCTCAACCTCTTGGGCTGAAAGAGCATCTGCCTCTATAGAGCAAATCTGCAAAGCAGCAACATGGTCGTCTCCTCATACATTTATGCGACACTACCGGCTGCAACTACAAAGCGACGAAGACTTCTCATTTGGACGCAAAGTTCTTCAAGCTGTAGTCCCTCCCTAAGGTAAAATGTTGGTATTACTCCTATGGTGCCGTCGTGAAGGTGAGAAGAGAAAATAGGATTAGTCCTTACCGGTAAGCCGGTTTCTTCGAACCTTAACGACGGCACCAGTAACCCTCCCTGGTATTGTATACGTTATATGATACTCACGTGGTGCTAGAATTACTGTTACAAAGGCACTGGTGCTGGGAGGAAGGGGAGGGGCTTTTAACCTCGTGCTTTTTCCTGTCCCTAGGGTACAACCCATCCTCCTATGGTGCCGTCGTGAAGGTTCGAAGAAACCGGCTTACCGGTAAGGACTAATCCTATTTTTATTTCGATACTCGTTACCAATTCGATACTTAATAAAGAATTTGAAACAAAAACAAAAACACATAACTATAAAAATATAATCCCTACCGACTGTTATATATATATATATATGGGACATTACACATAACACGACTGTTATATATATATATATATATATGGGACATTACACATAACACGACTGTTATATATATATATATGGGACATTACACATAACACGACTGTTATATATATATATATATGGGACATTACACATAACACGACAGTTATATATATATATATGGGACATTACACATAACACGACTGTTATATATATATATATGGGACATTACACATAACACGACTGTTATATATATATATATATATATATATGGGACACATAACACGACTGTTTTATATATATATATATATATATATATATATATATATATATAGTCGTGTTATGTGTCCCATATATATATATATATATATAAAACAGTCGTGTTATGTGTCCCATATATATATATATATATATATATATATATATATATAAAACAGTCGTGTTATGTGTAATGTCCCATATATATATAACAGTCGTGTTATTTATATATATATATATATATATATATATATGGGACATTACACATAACACGACTTATATATATTTATGGGACATTACACATAACACGACTGTTATATATATATGGTACATTACACATAACACGACTGTTATATATATATATATATATATATATATATATATATATGGGACATTACACATAACACGACTGTTATATATATATGGTACATTACACATAACACGACTGTTATATATATATGGTACAATACACATAACACGACTGTTATATATATATATGGGACATTACACATAACACGACTGTTATATATATATATGGGACATTACACATAACACGACTGTTATATATATATATGGGACATTACACACAACACGACTGTTATATATATATATGGGACATTACACATAACACGACTGTTATATATATATATGGGACATTACACATAACACGACTGTTATATATATATATGGGACATTACACATAACACGACTGTTATATATATATATGGGACATTACACATAACACGACTGTTATATATATATATGGGACATTACACATAACACGACTGTTATATATATATATATGGGACATTACATATAACACGACTGTTATATATATATATATATATATATATATATATATATATATATATATATATATATGTTTTATATATATATATATATACATTATATGTACGCTGAGCCGATCAGCCAATCAGCTGAGCGCACATATAATTCTAAATGTTTCTTCTAATAATGCTATTGTGATAACATAATTAGAAGAAACATTTGATGTTTTCATTAAAGTAAAGTGATGATTAGTACAGAAAGCTCTATTACCGGCAATATGAATTATCGGCTTATGGAGCTTCCTGTACTAATTTATATTTAATTAATAAAACACATTTTCGTTTAAATAAATTCACTTTTGTTGGTCAATAATTTAATTCTAACGAATCCATCATTGTGCAATTAAATATACTGTCAAAAAATAAATATATATATAAATATACATTTATTTATATATATATTTATTTTAACAGTATATTTAATTGCAAAATGATGGATTAGTTTAAATTTAATTATTGAACAACGAAAGGGACTTTATTACAAAGAAAATGTGTTTTATTATTTTAATAGATTAACCATGAGAGACATCGGCATTACTGCAGAGGATCGCAAACCCCGGTAATAGCAATTCCTGTAAACTGTTTCCCTGCTTTCCCAGATGCATCCAGAGGTGTTTCCATCACTTTCTTAAGATTTTATTTGTTATTTTTAGTTGAACCAGATTTCCAAGTAAATGACCGTATGTTTTCAGCCGCATGTCTATTTTTTCCCACGGCCGGAGTTTCATCCGCACATTTACAGCCCCATAAAAAATACAGCCGCACAGTTACATAGTGTGCACGTACCCTAAATCTGTGAGTGTACCCAGAGGTACTCTCACAGAGTTTATAGAATTTCACGCCATACTGTCATCTCTTATTGGGACGGTACTGGTGGAAAAGACGTGTCTGGGGGGCAGCGTATGCTACGTTACCCCCAGACACGTGTCTGGATGATGAGGATGATGAGGATCAATGGAGGAACGAAGGATCCCCCCATTCATCCTCACTGGCTGTTTCAGTGTTGGAGGCAATAATAACGTATGCGTCCGACACCGAAAACACCCTGGGGGCCATCTTTGTATGGGGACTAGTATATGGGGTATGTAAATGTGTTCTGGTGTAGTGTAAAACTTTATTCCATGTAGTGTGGTGTAGTGTAGTGTTTTTTTACGTTTTTTTGACAGTAAGTAAAAAATATCCCTACGCCAAGAAAGTAGTTGCTGATAAATGCCGCACTTATCAGCAGCCAGTGGCGGTAGGATATAGGGGGAAAAAACGCCCCTACGCCAAAAAGGAGGAGTTGCTGATCAGCACTCAGCGGCGTTAGGGCGCATAAAAAGAAAAAAAAAATGGGGGAAAAAAAAAATATTTTTAACCCAAAGCAACTGATCGATGAATAATATTCACTGATCAGCCACTAGGGGGCAGTAGAGTAAAGCTGTTGAAGACTTCCGAAGCCCGAAGAGCCGAGGATTTCCGGAGATACCCGAAGACCCGACGCTGGACCCGACTGAACCTGGAAGTAAGCCAACGGACGCCACGCAGATCGTCGCCCTGGACACTGGGATCAGCTGAGTATAGTACACCTGCACCACACACCTGTTTTGCACCCCTCAGCTACCTAGCTGAGGGGTGCAGAACTCGACAACACTGGTTTTTAACAGTTTGATCGCCGCAATGGGCCGGCCGGTACTGGCCGACCAATCACGGCGATCATGGGGGTGGCACCGAGGCCATCTTTACACAAGACACTAATGCCAATTGTTGCTGTCTCGGACAGCACCAATCGCCATTGCTTCCGGGTCACCGATGACCTGGAAAGCTGCATTCAGCTGCTATCGGCTGATCTGTATTGATCAGCCGATAGCAGCGATTGTCGGCAAGGGGGGGGTTAATCACCCCCCTGTGCCGACGAGCAGAGATGGCCTGCTATACATTATAGCAGACCATCTTCCCCGATCGCAGTGTGTGAACACACAGCGATCGGGTGTAAATTTACGCCCGTTTGCGCTAAGTACCCAGGGCGCGAGGGCGTAAGTTTACGCCCGATGTCGTTAAGGGGTTAAGCTTTCATTATATGGTAGAAAGGGTTGTTTTTCTTTTTTACTGTGTGACTTGACTTCCCGCTGGAGCAGTTCTATTATTACTGTACTAATCCCATAACTATCAATGCAGAACATATATACTGCATTAATCTATAAGATCAGTGCTTGATTTGTATGGGCGGCTAGAGCCCATAGGAATCAAGCACCAAGCCGAGATCAGCGTCATTGTGGGGACCTAGTCCCATCCGCCCATGATACCACCACTGATAGACTTTACGTAGTATTAGAATGCAGCTGTCAGTTTTGACAGCTGCATCTAAATAGCTAATTATCCGGGTGCGGCGATCGGCCCACACCAGCTATTAGCTGATAGCAGTCGGGGGCCACCCGGTATAGAGCAGGGTCATGGCATTACCCTTCTCTATATCTTCTTACTTGCACCATGATGTAAATCTACGCTGTGGTGCCAGAAGGGGATAACGTGTCCCTGTCGTTATAACTCACTCTTCCTTTTTTTAGAAACAGGAAGTCCCATGTTTCCCAGGTCATCTGCGCTCACAGAGAAGGGAGTCACCTGATTGAGGACCACACTGAGCTGTAACACTCCCTTCTGGACGGGACTTCGTGTTTAGTCTCTTTTTTTCCTTCAACCAGCGCAATACTTAAAAGCTTCAGGAGACTGCACAGTAAGTATAGCTGCCTTCAGGAGACTGGACCTGGATACAGTAAGTATAGCTGTTATATAGCAGCCTTCAGGAGACTGGACCTGGATACAGTAAGTATAGCTGTTATATAGCTGCCTTCAGGAGATTGGACCTGGATACAGTAAGTATAGCTGTTATATCCACAAATGAAAAAAGGTTCCAGCAGAAAAAGTCCTTAAAAACACTTTATTGTAGAAAAAACTTCCACAAAAAACAGGTTGTGAACAGGTACGTGTAAGCTAGACGCGTTTTGGCTGTTACCAGCCTGAATGAGTAATGGACATACAACTCATATATATATATACACAGATAAAACAACAGAAGAAACACCCTCTCACCACATTCAGTCAGGTCACACATCAGATGACTAATAAGCAAGGTTTGATCCAGACTTGGGAGTGGGGGAGGGGAACAGAAAGCAACCTGCACAATGCTGATTAGCTATTACCATTGTAGAGCCAAATTCACATGAAAAGAAAACTGACGTCCTAAAGATGAATGAGTGGTGCACTAAAAGTATCAGCATAGCTTTGTTTTTTTTTCATAGATATAAAGAAGATCCGATCTGAAGTTTAAACCTGCTGGAAAGCGTGTATAATCCAGAAGGCTTCTGCTTCACCACCTCATACATAAAAGTGATGGATAAAGTGCTTCGCTGCACCAGACCATTGGACATGTCATGGAGGTGCTCCGCTATGCTGGTTTTAATGTTCCGGGCCATGCATCCCACATACATCAGGTTACAAGAGGAACACTGAATGGCAAAAACCGCATGGTGTGAATCACAGTTAATAAATGACTGGATATTGTGGGACTTGTTCATACCTACAAATACTTTTGTCACAGATTGCCTTTCACATAATATAGTCAATTTTTTGGATTTAAAACTCCCAGGAGATCATGTAAACCAGTGTATGTATGTGGGATGCATGGCCCAGAACATTAAAACCAGCATAGCGGAGCACCTCCATGACATGTCCAATGGTCTGGTGCAGCGAAGCACTTTATCCATCACTTTTATGTATGAGGTGGTGACTGGAAGCAGAAGCCTTCTGGATTATACACGCTTTCCAGCAGGTTTAAACTTCAGATCGGATCTTCTTTATATATATTTAAAAAAACAAACAAAGCTATGCTGATACTTTTAGTGCACCACTCATTCATCTTTAGGACGTCAGTTTTCTTTTCATGTGAATTTGGCTCTACAATGGTAATAGCTAATCAGCATTGTGCAGGTTGCTTTCTGTTCCCCTCCCCCACTCCCAAGTCTGGATCAAACCTTGCTTATTAGTCATCTGATGTGTGACCTGACTGAATGTGGTGAGAGGGTGTTTCTTCTGTTGTTTTATCTGTATATATATATATATATATATATATATATATATATATATATATACACAAGTTGTATGTCCATTACTCATTCAGGCTGGTAACAGCCGAAACGCGTCTAGCTTACACGTACCTGTTCACATGCTGTTTTTTGGAAGTTTTTTCTACAATGAAGTAAGTGTTTTTAAGAACTTTTTCTGCTGGAACATTTTTTCATTTCTGGATTTGTTGCTGCGGACTGTTCCCTGTAAAGTTCCTTCTGCATTTTTGTCCCAAGACGATAAATATGGAGAAGGTAGAGAGTCTTTCAAGCTGCCGTTATATTTCAGCATAACTATGGTGTATGCGGTTTTTCTCACTTTGTTATAGCTGTTATATAGCAGTCAGGAGCCTGGACCTGGATACAGTAAGTATAGCTGGTATATAGCAGTGAGAAGACTGGGCCTGGATACAGTAAGTATAGCTATTATATAGCTTCATTCAGGAGACTGGGCCTGGATACAGTAAGTATAGCTATTATATAGCTTCATTCAGGAGACTGGACCTGGACACAGTAAGTATAGCTGTTATATAGCTGCCTTCAGGAGACTGGACCTGGACACAGTAAGTATAGCTGGTATATAGCTGCCTTCAGGAGACTGGACCTGGATACAGTAAGTATAGCTGTTATATAGCAGTCAGGAGACTGGGCCTGGATACAGTAAGTATAGCTATTATATAGCTTCATTCAGGAGACTGGGCCTGGATACAGTAAGTATAGCTATTATATAGCTTCATTCAGGAGACTGGACCTGGATACAGTAAGTATAGCTGTTATATAGCTGCCTTCAGGAGACTGGACCTGGACACAGTAAGTATAGCTGGTATATAGCTGCCTTCAGGAGACTGGACCTGTATACAGTAAGTATAGCTGTTATATAGCTGCCTTCAGGAGACTGGACCTGGATACAGTAAGTATAGCTGTTATATAGCAGCCTTCAGGAGACTGGACCTGGATACAGTAAGTATAGCTGGTATATAGCTGCCTTCAGGACACTGGACCTGGATACAGTAAGTATAGCTGTTATATAGTAGTCAGGAGACTGGACCTGGATACAGTAAGTATAGCTGTTATATAGTAGTCAGGAGGCTGGACCTGGACACAGTAAGTATAGCTGTTATATAGCAGTGAGGAGACTGGGCCTGGATACAGTAAGTATAGCTGTTATATAGCTGCCTTCAGGAGACTGGGCCTGGATACAGTAAGTATAGCTGTTATATAGCTGCCTTCAGGAGACTGGACCTGGATACAGTAAGTATAGCTGTTATATAGCTGCCTTCAGGTGACTGGACCTGGATACAGTAAGTATAGCTGTTATATAGCAGCCTTCAGGAGACTGGACCTGTATACAGTAAGTATAGCTGTTATATAGCTGCCTTCAGGAGACTGGACCTGGATACAGTAAGTATAGCTGTTATATAGCAGGAGACTGGACCTGGATACAGTAAGTACAGCTGTTATATAGCAGCCTTCAGGAGACTGGACCTGGATACAGTAAGTATAGCTGTTTATATAACATCTACTATTTATTTAGATTTTGAAAGTTATAACAACAGAGAAACTTTAAAAGCCCCTCCCCTTCCCACTATCACCGGTGCTTTTCCTGTCTCTGTAGAGCAGCCATGAGAGGGGGGATCCCCCCTCCTAGAAGAGTAAAACATACCTTTCCAGCTGGATCAATCAGGTTTGTGTCCCTTCCTTCCAGAGGAGCAGCTGGTGGACCATAAGTCCGAGATGGAGGATGGCCTGGTGAGTGTCGCGTCATCTTCAGTGTGATGAGGTCACGGACCAAGGTCTGTGCCTCCTCCTGTGTGGCATGTGATCTAGGGGCCTCACACGCAGCATTGCTGTCTACTTCTGGTTGGGATGTCTGCGTCACCAGAAGTAAGGCCTGACGCCACACGCTGAAAGGGGCGGCCTTCCGGCTAGCACATCTAAGCCGGGTGGCAAGTTTTAAAGGATATAGCAGCAGGTAGGCGTCCTCTGAGGTCTGAATCCACTGCATCACCAATGGATCTTACTGCCACAGAAAAGACTTCTCAGCCGTCCTGACGGTGAGTGAACCCGTTACATGTTGTTATGCTAGCTACACTAAGTGAAGGGGTATTGCTGTTCTGTGTTGCATACTTATTCTCTGTTAGTATTGCTGTTCTGTGTTGCATACTTACTCTCTGTTAGTATTGCTGTTCTGTGTTGCATACTTACTCTCTGTTAGTGAGCAGCCTTCACCTTGGTGCTGGATCATCTTTTCCCTATGACAGACTTGTATTTGTTTACCTTAGGAAAAAGAATCTACTTAGAAAGCCAAACCTGAGCCTCCTCCAGCCAGAAGAAGCAGTAACTGTTTAGGACGGCTCTCATCCTCATGCTTACATTAGTAATACATCATTTATAGCTGAAATAAGGAAAATGATGAAAGATGAGATTAAGGCTTCCCAACCAGTGGTTACAGCCAACCAAAAGAAAGACCCCCTTCATCATAATAATGCCCTCATGATGCCCCCCTCAGTATAAATGCCCCCCTTCCTCCGCTGTGGCCTCCATAGTAATAATGTACCCCCTGGTCTGCCCCTAGTAATAATGCTGTGCCCTCGTCTGGGCTGTGTGGATGCAGGCAGCAGCTCTTCTTTCTCTTCAGGCTCCATTCTGCGAGCCGCAGAGACGGATCCTCCGGCAGGCGTGATGACGTCACATCATCCCGCCTGCTGGAGAGACCACATTTCGGCATCCCATAGGCTGCAGGCATGAAGTGCTGGCCGCCTATGGGATTGAATGTAGGAGCAGGAAGGTGCATCCCCAGAAGGTGCGTGGCTGCAGCATCTAGGGATACTTAAAGTGACAGTTCCCACCAGGGTCCCACGGCACCCCTGGCTGGTTCTTCTGGCACCCCATACTACCATGTTCTGGACTGGAGGTAGAGGAGGTTCTTATGGTCCATGAAGAGGTTAATCAAATGCTTCGCCCTCCTTCGGGAGATGACGCCACTCTACCAGAGCCAACTTAATTGCTTTTGATCTCCAATGGTATAATTCCTCTCGGCAGGAGAGAATGTCTTCAAGAAGAAGCCGCGTGTTTGAGTCTTCTCTGACGAGTCCTTCTGGGTGAGAATGGCCCTGGCTTGACTAAGTGGAAAAGTGGGCAATGGGTTGCCGATAAGAGTTGGCAAATCCCAAGAAACTGCACCAACAACTAGAAGTAGAACAGAAATTCTTTTTCAAATATTAGAATTAATTAGCTAAAAGCACATAAGTAAAATATGGGATAGACACAAACGTCAAAAGCCGGGGGGAGAGGAAGGAAACCGTGTGGTAGAAGACAAATAGTGCAATTTAGTATATTATGGTGGGTGTATAGACAACACCACCCTCTAGTGGTCACTGATTGTATGGCAGTCTGTGACAGAGGACTGGGAGATATAAACCAGCGCTTCTCAAACTTTTTCTATTGGAGCCTCAACCAACAGACCAAGGCAATGCCAGGGCCTCACCAGACTGACCAAAAGGATGCCAGGGCCTCACCAGACTGACCAAAAGGATGCCAGGGCCTCACCAGACTGACCAAAAGGATGCCAGGGCCTCACCAGACTGACCAAAAGGATGCCAGGGCCTCACCAGACTGACCAAAAGGATGCCAGGGCCTCACCAGACTGACCAAAAGGATGCCAGGGCCTCACCAGACTGACCAAAAGGATGCCAGGGCCTCACCAGACTGACCAAAAGGATGCCAGGGCTTCAACCAACAGACCAAGGCAATGCCAGGGCCTCACCAGACTGACCAAAAGGATGCCAGGGCCTCACTATATGTGGTGAAAGTCCTTTTAAAAGCTGAGAATAATGCTAGGACTAGCTTTCACCCATGTCCCAAGCTCTATATACTAATAAAGCAAGTACAAAATAAATTTATAATGTTGCTAAAATGGAGATCTTTGCAAACAGCAAAAGGACTGTGCAGATCATACTTACTTTTGTGAAAACTGGCTCCTCAGCTGGGCCTCACCAACCACTAGGGGGCGCCTCACAGCTTGAGAAGCACTGATATAAACTATAATAAGTAGAAATACTGTTAAATTGCTGATGAAATGAATACAGCCAAAGGAAGGGAACTGTATGTATCACCTCCCATGTGGGCAAACACATACTAGTTATTACTGTGAAAAAATCCCACAAATAAAACGACATAACCCGTCCATATACAACCATACAAAGAAAAGGGAAAGTGAGCACTAAAAATCCACACTGCAATCTTACCCCCATCTGACACAACAGCCCGACGTACGTTTCATTAACTTCATCAGGAGATTTTATTTGTGGGATTTTTTCACAGTAATAACTAGTATGGGAGGTGATACATACAGCTCCCTTCCTTTAGCTGTATTCATTTCATCAGCAATTTAACAGTATTTCTACTTATTACAGTTTATATCTCCCAGTCCTTTTTGTCACAGACTGCCATACAATCAGTGACCACTAGAGGGTGGTGTTGTCTATACACCCACCATAATATACTAAATTGCACTATTTGTCTTCTACCACACGGTTGTCTTCCTCTCCCTCCGGCTTTTGACGTTTGTGTCTATCCCATATTTTACTTTTTATGTGCTTTTAGCTAATTAATTCTAATATTTGAAATAAAGAATTTCTGTTCTACTTCTAGTTGTTGATGCAATTTCTTAGCATTTTTTTTTAATTTAGTTGCATTACATGATATTTGGTTGGCAGGACTTTTCTTGGGGTTGTCTGTCTGAAATCCCAAGAAACGCTGTATAGCTGGAAGCCGATTCTTCACCGTAACCTTGTTTGGGCCTAGGTAGTTGATACAAGGCTGAAGGGACCCATGCTTCTTCTGGACAAAGAAGAAACCTGCTCCAGCTGGTGAGATGGACTAACAGATAAAGCTCTTCTACAGGTTTTCCTTTATGTTGGTGGACATGGCTTTGGTCTCCGGGACAGACAGGGGGACACCCTACCATGAGGAGGAGTCATACCAGGAAGAAGACCTATAGGACAGTTGTAGGGGCGATGAGGCAGCAGCATGTCAGCTTTTTTAGCGGAAAACACATTTGCCAGATCTTGATATTCGGCCGGAAGGCCAGGTAGCGGCTTGGAGGAATCTGGTGGAGACAAAGGTCCCTGGGTCAGAGGGGTCTTCAGACAAGCGGTAAGGGCCACCAACGCACAATAAAAACTTGTCCTCCAGTCCAGGTTGGGGGCATGGAGCTGCAACCAAGGTAGACCCAACAGGATGGCTGAAGAGGAGTGAGGCAAAACATAGAAGGCCAACTCCTCAGAGTGCAGCACCCCTACCTGAAGGGTCACTTGTTTTGTCTGGAACCGAATGACATCACCAAGGGTCTCATCAGTGACAGAGAATATAGTTAGCGGTTTGTCAAGTGGGACCACTGGTAGTTGCCACTCCTTCACCAGGGAAGCAGCGATTAAGCTGCCTGCAGAGCTGGAATCCAAGAAGGCATTGGACTGGAATGGCTGGCGAGATGGAGTGGAAACAATCACTGGAAAAGACAATCGTAGAGAGGAAGCACACATACCTAGGGAGGCATCTCTTACCGGCCCTAGGTGTGAGAGTTTCCCGGCCACTGAGGGCTGTTCAGGCGGAAGTGGTTGGGGCTGGCACAGTACAGGTACAGATTCTGCACCCGACAATGAGTTCTCTCTTCAGGCGTAAGGCAAACTCTGTCCACCTGTATGGGCCCCTCACACGTTGGCTGAGATACAGGAGCGGCCGTCTTCTGGAAAGCTGGTGCCAGTCGTAATGTGCAGTGAGTATGGTTCAGCTCACGTTCTTGTCGGACCTTCTCTCTCTCAAAGAACCGGACTTCTATGTGGGTAGCCAGATGGATCAAGTCATTCAGAGAAGTCATGAGGTCTCGGCTGGAAAGCACATCATTCACACAACTGGAAAGGCCCTTCTAGAAGGTTGTGACTAGGGCGGCGTTATTCCAGTCAAGCCACAGGAGAGTTACCCTGCCGCAGATTAAGGAGGGCGGTCTCAGCTGATGAGGCTTGGGCTGGCTCCTCAAACACACACTGAAACTCCGATAGGAAGGCCTGGGGATTAGCAGTAACCGGATCGTGCCGATCCCACAGAGGTGTTTCCTAGGCCAAGGCCTTTCCTTCAAGGTACTTGATGAAAAATGCCACCTTTGAGCGGTCGGTGATGAACTGGTTGGCCAAGAGCTCGATGTGCATAATGGACTAGGTGATGGGTCCAAGAGGAGACATCTCTTGCGCTGAAACTGGAGGAGAAACTGGTGGAGGCTTTTGAGCCGGAGCACACTGACAGAGAACTTCTGAAACTGCTGAGACTGCTGGTTCCGCTGGGCGACCACTCTGCAGATCTTGCTGATGTGAGGCACCACGCTGGTCTCCATGGTTGGAGCCTACTGTAATGACTGGAGTCATGGATCCACTGTACCATGGCTAGCGATGGTGTACGTCGCACCAGGAAGCAGAGTGTAAGGGGCCACTGGTCTTCACCAGTGCCCACCGCAGGGTAGTACAGACTTGCTGCGGCAGACGACCCCAGGTCGTTACCCCTGGCCTGGCTTGCTAGTGGCGGCGGGCAAGGTGCAGCTGGAGACACGTAGGCAGGCAGGAACAAAGCAGGGCTCACGGCTGGAACAACAGGCAGCAGGAGCACAACAGGACAGCTGGAAAGAGAGACAGCAGGAATCACGGATAGCTGGGGCCACATGCTATGGGAAGCGTACAGAAGCTCCAACAATGAAGGGCAGGACAGATGCACATATTTATAGGAGAAGGTGTTTAGGTGCATAACCAATTAGGGATGTACTGCCCCTATAAATTTGTGACAGCAGGCACCCTAGGAGGCGGGAACGCATGCGCCGGCTGGGACAACAATGAGCAGGAGCACAGGACATCTCCGCAACCGTGACACTCTGTAGGTGACTTACCTAAAAGGTACCTTGAAATTGCATGCAGATTGTCAGCAGCCGGATCTTTCCCCAGGAGAATGAAACCTGAACAGGGATTTTTTTTTCAGCTTTTGACCAAAGATGGAGGACATTTCTCAGTGAAAAGAGGCATAAACCTGTTCACTTCAATGAGAAAATACAAGGTGCCAACATATTTCTCCCTCAGTATAAACAACGCAGCTGCGGGCATAAATGATTTGTCCCTGGTAAGGGAATTTCCTTTGCTATTTCCTCTATCCCGTTGTTTCCAGAGTTGGTACAGAAGGAGTCCACTCATGTAAGCTTTGTGGCCTACTTCTAGTTGGATGGAACCTTCTGTGTACCTCTAATGCAAGACTTTCTACATCAGGGACATAGTCTGCCTCTGAACCCTCCGAATCTTCAGCTTCTGCTCTGGTTAATGAAGAGTTTATTCCAGAAGCTTAGGGCCTGTCTTCTCCGGTCATTCAGAACAGCAGGAAGAATGTCACTAATGCCATTTATAATAAAGATTGGGAAGTTTTCTCTTCCTTGTCGGTTTCCCAGCTTCCAAAATCTATTTCATCCTAATATTAGCAAAGTATTAGACTTTCTTCAGGCTGGTCTAGACTAGGTAAAGGTCTTAGGGCCCTATTACACCAACAGATTGACAGATTTTTGTAAGCCAAAGCCAGGAGTGGATTTGGAAAGACGAGGAATCTCAGTCTTTCCATTGTTACCTGTTCTCTGTTTATAATCCATTCCTGGCTTTGGCTCAAAAAAAAAATAAATCTGTCAGATAATCTGTTGGAGTAATAGGACCCCTAGGGCCCTTTTACACAGAAAGATTATCTGACAGATTATCTGCCAAAGATTTGAAGCCAAAACCAGGAACAGACTATAAACAGATATCAGGTCATACAGGAAAGCCTGAGATTTCTCCTCTTTTTAAATCCAGTCCTGGCTTTGGCTTCAAATCTTTGGCAGATAATCTGTCAGATAATCTTTCTGTGTAAAAGGGCCCTTAGAGTACAAGTGTCTGCCTTCTTACTTTGATTGTGACCTCGCTAATCACAGGTGGATTAAGAGCTTCTTTGCTGCCACAAACAGACTATTTCCCAAAGTCCCCAATCTCTCTCCACCTTGGGATCTGAATACGGTGCTCCATGATCTCCCCTTGCCTCCTTTTGATCCTATGTCTGAAGTCAACATCAGGAGATTATCTTGGAAGCCATCACCTAGGCTATAGGAGGAATCCATCAAGAAACCTTATCTGAGGGTCCTAAAGAACAGGATTATCCTAAAGTTAGATCCCAGTTTTCTACCCAAAGTACTATCTTCTTTTCATATGTTGCACAATATCATTCTGCCTTTATTTTGTCAAGATCCTTCCAACTCCAAGGAAGGAGAGTTCTGCTCCGTGGACGTAAGAAGGTGTGTCTTTAAGTACCTACAAGCAGACCAAAGGATAAAAGCGCTATAAGCCGGGAATGGAGCGATTGAAAGGAACGTATATTTGGTAACAATGGTTTGAATTTTTTACCGGCCATCAGATACAATGAAAGTTATACATGTTATATATCATTGTAATCGTAACGACTTGAGGAACATATATAACATGTCCGTTTTTTCATAGGACACACCGTAAAAACGAAACCCCCCCAAAGAAAAAGAATTGTGGGGGTTTTTTTTCAATTTCACCGCGCATATAATTTTTTTCTGGTTTCGCAGCATATTTTATGCAAAAATTCAGCCTGTCATTGCAAAGTACAATTAGTGACGCAAAAAATAAGGATAAGGGCTCATGTGGGTCTCTAGGTGTAAAAGAGGTACATCCTCTTTAACCTGAACCCACCGATCGAACGGCGCCGACACGGGGAAGCCGGTGCCTCGGTCCGTTTTTCAGACCGAGGCCCCGTTCCCATAGAACGGCGCCATGCACAGGAACGGGGCCTCGGCCCGAAGAACTGACCGCGGCACCAGCTTCCCCGTGCCGGCGCCGTTCGATCGGTGGGTTCAGGTTAAAGAGGATGCACCAGGTGGTACATCCTCTTTAAGCACAAGGAGGAAAAAACGAAAGCGCAAAAAACGAAAATTAGCCTGGTCCTGAAGGGGTTAAGGAGTCCACCAAGCTGGTCAGCTTCAATGACACTATTGTGATCTGGTTTAATCCCATTGCTGGAAACAAGCAAAATTAATATGTTGAAAAAAAAATCATTATACAATCTAAAACTATTGAGACAAGCAATCAAGTAAAGTCCATTGAATTGGTTCAGCCCAGATAGAGCGAAGAGGAGAGGGAGACTCATCCTCCTGGTGGGGGACAAGTGGCTGGAGTGTTCCTCTACGCCTAGGAGGTGCTAACGCTATTCAGCAAATTCCACTTCATGAAGGCGAAATGCCATTGATGGAGACAGGTAAGAGAGGACCCAGCAGAATGGGCCAGTGACTTAATCCTGTGAGCCGCAGAGAATGCAATAACTTGCGCCTTTTTATAGTTACTAGACTTAGGGCCCTATTCCACTGGACAATTATCGTTCACATAATCGTTAACGATAAACGATCCAAACGACCACTATTACTAAAGACCTGAAATCGTTCATCCATTTACATGGAAAGATAATCGTTACTTATGATCTTTCTTGCGGTCGTCTTGTCGTCGCTATTGCGTTCGTCACTACTGCGAATGACCAAACAACTTCTTATTCAATGCAAACGATTTGCGAACGAGCAACGATAAAAATAGGTCCAGGTCTTAATAAACAATCAACGATTTCTCGTTCGGTCGTTAGTCGTTAACTGCTATTCAACCGAACGATTTAACGATAATCTGAACAATAATTGTCTGGTGGAATAGGGCCCTTACCAGGACCGTGGCATGAACCCCCCCCCCCCCCCCCCACACACTACTCTTTGCAGTTGGGGTAACATTCCCGGCATCATGTCACTCACACCTTCTCCACAAATCACTTGTTGTGCGTTTTGTTCTGACTAACTTGAATACAGAAATTTCTACATTTAATCTGCTCCATGTGAATGCCCCCTTAGCCCGGCCCCATCACACACCATATCACTAGCCCGGCCCCATCACACACCATATCACTAGCCCGGCCCTGTCACACACCATATCACTAACCCAACCCCGTCACACAACATATCACTAGCCCGGCCCCATCACACACCATATCACTAGCCCGGCCCTGTCACACACCATATCACTAACCCAACCCCGTCACACACCATATCACTAACCCAACCCCGTCACACAACATATCACTAGCCCGGCCCTGTCACACACCATATCACTACCCCGGCCCTGTCACACACCATATCACTAGCCCGGCCCCGTCACACACCATATCACTAGCCCCACCCCATCACACAACATATCACTAGCCCGGCCCCGTCACACACCATATCACTACCCCGGCCCTGTCACACACCATATCACTAGCCCGGCCCCGTCACACACCATATCACTAGCCCGGCCCCGTCACACACCATATCACTAGCCCCGCCCCATCACACAACATATCACTAGCCCGGCCCCATCACACACCATATCACTACCCCGGCCCTGTCACACACCATATCACTAGCCCGGCCCCGTCACACACCATATCACTAGCCCGGCCCCGTCACACACCATATCACTAGCCCGGCCCCATCACACACCATATCACTAGCCCGGCCCCATCACACAACATATCACTAGCCCGGCCCCGTCACACACCATATCACTAGCCCGGCCCTGTCACACACCATATCACTAACCCAACCCCATCACACAACATATCACTTGCCCGGCCCCATCACACACCATATCACTAGCCCGGCCCAGTCACACACCATATCACTAGCCCGGCCCTGTCACACACCATATCACTAGCCCGGCCCTGTCACACACCATATCACTAGCCCGGCCCCGTCACACAACATATCACTAGCCCCGCCCTGCCACACACCATATCACTAGCCCGGCCCCATCACACAACATATCACTAGCCCCGCCCTGCCACACACCATATCACTAGCCCGGCCCCATCACACACCATATCACTTGTCTGGCCGGGTCACACACCATATCACCAGCCCGGCCCTGTCACACACCGTATCACTAGCCCGGCCCTGTCACACAACATATCACTAGCCCGGCCCCGTCACACACACCATATCACTAGCCCGGCCCCGTCACACACCATATCACTAGCCCGGCCCCGTCACACACCATATCACTAGCCCGGCCCCGTCACACACCATATCACTAGCCCCGCCCCATCACACAACATATCACTACCCCGGCCCCGTCACACACCATATCACTAGCCCGGCCCCGTCACACACCATATCACTAGCCCGGCCCCGTCACACACCATATCACTAACCCGGCCCTGTCACACACCATATCACTACCCCGGCCCCGTCACACAACATATCACTACCCCGGCCCCGTCACACACCATATCACTAGCCCCGCCCCATCACACAACATATCACTACCCCGGCCCCGTCACACACCATATCACTAGCCCGGCCCCGTCACACACACTATATCACTAGCCCGGCCCCGTCACACACACCATATCACTAGCCCGGCCCCGTCACACACCATATCACTAACCCGGCCCTGTCACACACCATATCACTACCCCGGCCCCGTCACACAACATATCACTACCCCGGCCCCGTCACACACCATATCACTAGCCCCGCCCCATCACACAACATATCACTAGTAGCTAGAATATAGACCTATTTCCCGTTGGGTAAAAAGTTACTTTTATTGAATTAACTAAAATATGACACAGAAATCCCCGTGAATATATGTACAACAATTAGTGAATTAAAATGATCTCTGCACCATTGACTGCTAATGCGTTGCTTGCTTGTGGTACCGCGCCACGTGCACATCAGGAGCATCAGTTCCATCACTTGTGCGCTGTCCTGTGCACCTCGGTTTCATCCTAGACTCCAACATACGCGTATCCCACCAGACCGATAAAAACCGACTAAACGTGCAGACATGCACAAAAGGAGAAATACCTCTCCAGATTATAAGTTTCAACGCATGCGCTGTTGGATACGCACTTTTCAGCGTTGACTCTAAGTCCTAACACATGCGTACTCACACTGAATCGATGAAGACCGACTAAGTCAGCCGACATGCGCACTACACAGAAAATCTCCCTTCTGATTAAAAGTTCCAACGCATGCGCAGTAGTATCTATGCCTCCCTGTTCTCATTCTAAGTTTTAGCGCATGCGCAGAAGACATCCAACTAGTAGGAACTGACTAAGTCTAAAGCCATGCGCAATGCAACACACCTCTTTAGTCATGCGCTGGATCATGCGCTGTGAACGATCTAGCCTACCCCATCCTAGGCATGCGCAGGAAAAACCTGCAAACATTCAAACAAAATAGAACTAATCGCCGGGGAAACGTGTAGGATCAGAAAGAGACTGACATCAAAACAAGTCGGCACTATGACGCCAAGATGACCCTCCCCTATCATATTAGCCACACCCATCACCGCCAAAAACAATTCAAATTGATTGGGCTATCAAACCAAGCTGACCTCGGACCGCCACCATAAATCGCAGGCTGCTCCGCCTTAGCCACTACTCAGTTTAGTCGGTGGCACGCTGCTGAAACATATCAGTTTGGCTAGGCATTTAGGGTACTCCAGCGGGGGGGGGGGCTTAGGGAAAAGACGTCCACTCACCTTCCTGGTTCCAGCGGCAGGTCCCGCATCGCGACGCTCCGGTTCCCGGCTGCTTCCTGGTGTCTGACGCGAGCCCAAGACGTGACGTCTCAGGTCCGCTCCGCCAGTCAGTGAAGGAGGCGGGATCCATTTCAAGTCCGCTCAGATCCCGCCTCCTTCACTGACTGGCGGAGCGGACCTGAGACGTCACGTCTTGGGCTCGCGTCAGACACCAGGTAGCGGCCGGGCACCGGAGCGCCGCAATGCGGGACCCGCCGCTGGAACCGGGGAGGTGAGTGGACGTCTTTTCCCTCAGCCACCTCGTCCCCGGTCCCAGCGAAAAAGTGCCCCCCCGCTGGAGTACCCCTTTAACTTTGTCTCTTGCCGCTGCTAGCATTGCTCTGACTGGCTGGGTTGACTATAGTTAGTTGGGGATAGAAGAGCGTATACCAAAATTGCTCTGTAGCTCTTAGGAGAGATGGGGCTATCATTAGCCACCTCCAGTAAACGCCAGCACACTAAGTCGCGCAGCGCTACAACTCTACCCACTAAGGAGTGTTTTTTACTTATCTCCTACCGTATAGTCATTGACTCTCCGTGGGCTAGCAGCGGTCGGTGCATGTAGCTTACGCAGTAACCCTGCAGCTTCAGTAGTGATAACCTGATGTGCATGTGGCGCGGTACCACAAGGAAGCGCTTGTCTGCATTAGCAGTCATCGGTGCAGAGACAAGATAATTCACTCATTGTTCTACATATATTCACCCGGATTTCTTTGTCATATTTTAGATAATTCAAGTTACTTTTTACCCAACAGGAAATAGGTCTGTATTTTAGCTGCTAGAGATTGTTTAAACCGATAACTATACCTCCCAGTTTGCCGGGGGTCCTAAGCTCCATCCGTGAAATATATAGAGCCTAATAATGGGCAGCCCATGGACTGCTCGACCACTCACCACCTAGGTAATATTACTGACTCTCACTACACCTGTCTATGGTTTTCTCTTCTGGGACCTTTGTGCATACCTCCCAACTGTCCCGGATCTGGAGGGACAGTCCCGATTTTGGGGTCATGTCCCTCCGTCCCTGTACAGCCCCCGTGTGTCCCGCCCCCCCCCCCCCCCCGCACACTGGCAGAGCAGGAGACATCAGCTTCCTGCTCTGCAAAGACTCTTGTGGCCGAAGGCGTCATTCTGCCTCCGGCCACAAGAGGCCGCTCTCTCCCCCATAGCTCCTGCCAGGGCCGGATTATCACAGCTCTGTGGTGCGCCCCCTATACAGTATCAGTACCTGGCAGTGAGAGCTGGGGCCGGAGGAGGAGGCGGCCGGGGTCCAGGGAGGGGGCAGAACACATGACCGGCATCACCAGGGAGAGAAGAGCAGTGGTGAGCGCTCCGGGGAGGGGGTGTCAATCTATCTATCTATCATTTATTATCTATCTATCTCCTATCTATCTCCTATCTATCTCCTATCTATCTATCTATCTATCTCCTATCTATCTCCTATCTATCTATCTATCTCCTATCTATCTATCTATCTATCTATCTCCTATCTATCTCCTATCTATCTATCTCCTATCTATCTCCTATCTATCTATCATTTATTATCTATCTATCTCCTATCTATCTATCTATCTATCTCCTATCTATCTATCTATCTATCTATCTCCTATCTATCTATCTCCTATCTATCTATCATTTATTATCTATCTATCTCCTATCTATCTCCTATCTATCTCCTATCTATCTATCTATCTCCTATCTATCTATCTCCTATCTATCTATCTATCTCCTATCTATCTCCTATCTATCTATCTATCTATCTATCTATCTATCTATCTATCTATCTATCTCCTATCTATCTCCTATCTATCTATCTATCTATCTATCTATCTATCTATCTATCTATCTATCTATCATTTATTATCTATCTATCTCCTATCTATCTCCTATCTATCTCCTATCTATCTATCTATCTATCTATCTCCTATATCTATCTATTTTCTATCTATCTATCTACTATCTATCTCCTATCTATCTATCTCCTATCTATCTCCTATCTATCTATCTATCTATCTATCTATCTATCTCCTATCTATCTATCTCCTATCTATCTATCTATCTATCTATCTCCTATCTATCTATCTCCTATCTATCTATCTATCTATCTATCTCCTATCTATCTATCTATCTATCTATCTATCTATCTCCTATCTATCTATCTATCTATCTCCTATCTATCTATCTATCTATCTCCTATCTATCTATCTATTATCTATCTCCTATCTATCTCCTATCTATCTATCTATCTTCTATCTATCTATCTATCTATCTCCTATCTATCTCCTATCTATCTATCTCCTATCTATCTCCTATCTATCTATCTATCTATCTATCTATCTCCTATCTATCTATCTATCTATCTATCTATCTATCTAGGAGATAGATGATAGATAGATAGATAAATAGATAGATAGATAGTAGATAGATACTGTAGATAGATAGATGATAGATAGATAGGAGATAGATAGATAGGAGATAGATAGATAGATAGGAGATAGATAGATAGATAGATAGATAGGAGATAGATAGATAGATAGGAGATAGATAGATAGATAGATAGATAGATAGATAGGAGATAGATAGATAGATAGGAGATAGATAGGAGATAGATAGATAGATAGATAGATAGGAGATAGATAGGAGATAGATAGATAGATAGATAGGAGATAGATAGGAGATAGCAGTAGTGGATTATAATAGGGGCGTTTTGGGCGGCAGCCCGGGGCCCTGAGCTCTTGGGGGCCCATGACCACCCAAAAAGACTTATCCTTTCAGTGGTGTACTGTCTCCTGGCTACACTTCCGCCATGATTTGCAAAAATCACAGTTTTTTTTATGGTAATTTTGCACAAATCAGGACATCATGACATTATCTGTCCTGTACTATGAACGCCAGGCTAGTGCTGCCATAGTTACAGTGGGGTAGGGGGGCCCAGGCTAGTGCTGCCATAGTTACAGTGGGGTGGGGGGGCCCAGGCTAGTGCTGCCATAGTTACAGTGGGGTGGGGGGGCCCAGGCTAGTGCTGCCATAGTTACAGTGGGGTGGGGGGGCCCAGGCTAGTGCTGCCATAGTTACAGTGGGGTGGGGGGGCCCAGGCTAGTGCTGCCATAGTTACAGTGGGGTGGGGGGGCCCAGGCTAGTGCTGCCATAGTTACAGTGGGGTGGGGGGGCCCAGGCTAGTGCTGCCATAGTTACAGTGGGGTGGGGGGGCCCAGGCTAGTGCTGCCATAGTTACAGTGGGGTGGGGGGGCCCAGGCTAGTGCTGCCATAGTTACAGTGGGGTGGGGGGGCCCAGGCTAGTGCTGCCATAGTTACAGTGGGGTGGGGGGCCCAGGCTAGTGCTGCCATAGTTACAGTGGGGTGGGGGGGCCCAGGCTAGTGCTGCCATAGTTACAGTGGGGTGGGGGGGCCCAGGCTAGTGCTGCCATAGTTACAGTGGGGTGGGGGGGCCCAGGGTTGGTGAACAGCCCGGGGCCTATGCTAAAGTTTATCCGCCCCTGATAGATAGATAACAAATGTCAGTAGCACAAGCCATGATGTTGGTGCCAGCAAATTAAATCTTGACCAGAGATAGATGTCTATACCATACGGATACTTCACGGCACTCCAACTTCTATGTTGCAAAAGAAGTGTTTATTCCATGAACGTGCAAAGCATTAACAAATAGTGCAGCACAGCAAACAGTCACAAACGTGACGTTTCGGCGAGTCAATCACCATCACCAATCACCATTTTTGAAAATGGCGATCGACTCACCAAAACATTGCGTTTATTACTGATTTAGGGGCGTGTCTTGCGGTTTAGGGGTGTGTCTTTGGGTGGGGTTAGGGGCGTGTCCATGTCCCTCTTTCCTCTCAGCCAAAGTTGGGAGGGGTATGCCTTTGTGTGCATTATTAGGTTCTATGCATTTCACTGATTTATTCTTAACCTAGTTCACACCTCTTATTGTCCCTCGGCAGCAGCCCCCTCTTGTATGTTCCCTGGTTTTAAACCTTCTTTTCAGTCGTGGTTCATTGTTTTATGAATAATTTTGTGCTTTTAATAATAAAATGAGCTTATTTTGTGTTAATTTAGAGGTTCAGTCTATTCTCGCTCGGCATTGTGTATTAATATGATGCTGGGAGTGGAGAAAGTGTTTGGATCTTAGCGGTACTGTAGCCGTGCAGCTGCTTCATTACAGTGCCACGAAGAATTAAACAATTTCACTGCTCCCAGCATCATATTGATACATAATGCCAAGCGAGAATAGAGTCCACTACAGGGCTTACCTCTTCATAGGTTCCATGTTTCATGGAGTGTGGGAATAAGCCCTAAGAGCTGATTGTATTTTCTGCGGCACCACTTCAGCCCCCATCTCTGCTGACCCCCACAGGCTCCTGTCTGATGAATCCTCATGCCTCAGCAGGTGGGGGTGGGGATGTGCTCACATTATTGATATATGCCGCTTTCCACACAAAATCATCACATGACCTGCGTCTCACATGCTGTCCCTATTTGATTGGCTAACTCCTTACTACATAAACTCTTGTACGCGTGCTCTAATTTTTCTTGATGAAGGTCACATTGAGGGACTGAACCATTGCTGTGCCAAGGGAGGATAGAGAGGACTGTTTATACACTATTCCTGAGTGACACTTCCATATTTTTTTTTTGTTCTAAGAATTTCCTTGAGTCAGACCCCAGTATTGCACACCTAGTACTTTCCTTGTAGTTAGACCCCAGTATTGCACACCTAGTGCTTTCCTTGTAGTTATACCCCAGTATTGCACACCTAGTGCTTTCCTTGTAGTCAGACCCCAGTATTGCACACCTAGTGCTTTCCTTATAGTTATACCCCAGTATTGCACACCTAGTGCTTTCCTTATAGTTATACCCCAGTATTGCACACCTAGTGCTTTCCTTGTAGTCAGACCCCAGTATTGCACACCTAGTGCTTTCCTTGTAGTTATACCCCAGTATTGCACACCTAGTACTTCCCTTGTAGTTATACCCCAGTATTGCACACCTAGTACTTTCCTTGTAGTCAGACCCCAGTATTGCACACCTAGTACTTTCCTTGTAGTTATACCCCAGTATTGCACACCTAGTACTTCCCTTGTAGTTATACCCAGTATTGCACACCTAGTACTTTCCTTGTAGTTATACCCCAGTATTGCACACCTAGTACTTTCCTTGTAGTCAGACCCCAGTATTGCACACCTAGTGCTTTCCTTGTAGTTATACCCCAGTATTGCACACCTAGTGCTTTCCTTGTAGTCATACCCCAGTATTGCACACCTAGTGCTTTCCTTGTAGTTATACCCCAGTATTGCACACCTAGTGCTTTCCTTGTAGTCAGACCCCAGTATTGCACACCTAGTACTTTCCTTGTAGTCAGACCCCAGTATTGCACACCTAGTGCTTTCCTTGTAGTTATACCCCAGTATTGCACACCTAGTACTTCCCTTGTAGTTATACCCCAGTATTGCACACCTAGTACTTTCCTTGTAGTCAGACCCCAGTATTGCACACCTAGTACTTTCCTTGTAGTCAGACCCCAGTATTGCACACCTAGTACTTCCCTTGTAGTTATACCCAGTATTGCACACCTAGTACTTTCCTTGTAGTTATACCCCAGTATTGCACACCTAGTACTTTCCTTGTAGTCAGACCCCAGTATTGCACACCTAGTGCTTTCCTTGTAGTTATACCCCAGTATTGCACACCTAGTGCTTTCCTTGTAGTCATACCCCAGTATTGCACACCTAGTGCTTTCCTTGTAGTTATACCCCAGTATTGCACACCTAGTGCTTTCCTTGTAGTCAGACCCCAGTATTGCACACCTAGTACTTTCCTTGTAGTCAGACCCCAGTATTGCACACCTAGTACTTTCCTTGTAGTCAGACCCCAGTATTGCACACCTAGTACTTTCCTGTAGTCAGACCCCAGTATTGCACACCTAGTACTTTCCTGTAGTCAGACCCCAGTATTGCACACCTAGTACTTTCCTTGTAGTTATACCCCAGTATTGCACACCTAGTACTTTCCTTGTAGTCAGACCCCAGTATTGCACACCTAGTGCTTTCCTTGTAGTTATACCCCAGTATTGCACACCTAGTGCTTTCCTTGTAGTCAGACCCCAGTATTGCACACCTAGTACTTTCCTTGTAGTCAGACCCCAGTATTGCACACCTAGTACTTCCCTTGTAGTCAGACCCCAGTATTGCACACCTAGTACTTTCCTTGTAGTCAGACCCCAGTATTGCACACCTAGTACTTTCTTTGTAGTTATACCCCAGTATTGCACACCTAGTACTTTCCTTGTAGTCAGACCCCAGTATTGCACACCTAGTGCTTTCCTTGTAGTCAGACCCCAGTATTGCACACCTAGTGCTTTCCTTGTAGTTATACCCCAGTATTGCACACCTAGTACTTTCCTTGTAGTCAGACCCCAGTATTGCACACCTAGTACTTTCCTTGTAGTCAGACCCCAGTATTGCACACCTAGTGCTTTCCTTGTAGTTATACCCCAGTATTGCACACCTAGTGCTTTCCTTGTAGTTATACCCCAGTATTGCACACCTAGTACTTTCCTTGTAGTCAGACCCCAGTATTGCACACCTAGTACTTTCCTGTAGTCAGACCCCAGTATTGCACACCTAGTACTTTCCTTGTAGTTAGACCCCAGTATTGCACACCTAGTGCTTTCCTTGTAGTCAGACCCCAGTATTGCACACCTAGTGCTTTCCTTGTAGTTATACCCCAGTATTGCACACCTAGTACTTTCCTTGTAGTCAGACCCCAGTATTGCACACCTAGTACTTTCCTTGTAGTCAGACCCCAGTATTGCACACCTAGTACTTTCCTTGTAGTCAGACCCCAGTATTGCACACCTAGTACTTTCCTTGTAGTCAGACCCCAGTATTGCACACCTAGTGCTTTCCTTGTAGTTATACCCCAGTATTGCACACCTAGTACTTTCCTTGTAGTCAGACCCCAGTATTGCACACCTAGTACTTTCCTTGTAGTCAGACCCCAGTATTGCACACCTAGTACTTTCCTTGTAGTCAGACCCCAGTATTGCACACCTAGTGCTTTCCTTGTAGTCAGACCCCAGTATTGCACACCTAGTACTTTCCTTGTAGTCAGACCCCAGTATTGCACACCTAGTACTTTCCTTGTAGTCAGACCCCAGTATTGCACACCTAGTACTTTCTTTGTAGTTATACCCCAGTATTGCACACCTAGTGCTTTCCTTGTAGTCAGACCCCAGTATTGCACACCTAGTACTTTCCTTGTAGTCAGACCCCAGTATTGCACACCTAGTACTTTCCTTGTAGTCAGACCCCAGTATTGCACACCTAGTACTTTCTTTGTAGTTATACCCCAGTATTGCACACCTAGTACTTTCCTTGTAGTCAGACCCCAGTATTGCACACCTAGTGCTTTCCTTGTAGTTATACCCCAGTATTGCACACCTAGTGCTTTCCTTGTAGTTATACCCCAGTATTGCACACCTAGTGCTTTCCTTGTAGTCAGACCCCAGTATTGCACACCTAGTGCTTTCCTTGTAGTTATACCCCAGTATTGCACACCTAGTGCTTTCCTTGTAGTCAGACCCCAGTATTGCACACCTAGTACTTTCCTTGTAGTCAGACCCCAGTATTGCACACCTAGTACTTTCCTTGTAGTCAGACCCCAGTATTGCACACCTAGTACTTTCCTTGTAGTCAGACCCCAGTATTGCACACCTAGTACTTTCTTTGTAGTTATACCCCAGTATTGCACACCTAGTGCTTTCCTTGTAGTCAGACCCCAGTATTGCACACCTAGTGCTTTCCTTGTAGTTAGACCCCAGTATTGCACACCTAGTACTTTCCTTGTAGTCAGACCCCAGTATTGCACACCTAGTACTTTCCTTGTAGTCAGACCCCAGTATTGCACACCTAGTACTTTCTTTGTAGTTATACCCCAGTATTGCACACCTAGTACTTTCCTTGTAGTCAGACCCCAGTATTGCACACCTAGTGCTTTCCTTGTAGTTATACCCCAGTATTGCACACCTAGTGCTTTCCTTGTAGTTATACCCCAGTATTGCACACCTAGTGCTTTCCTTGTAGTCAGACCCCAGTATTGCACACCTAGTGCTTTCCTTGTAGTTATACCCCAGTATTGCACACCTAGTGCTTTCCTTGTAGTTATACCCCAGTATTGCACACCTAGTGCTTTCCTTGTAGTCAGACCCCAGTATTGCACACCTAGTACTTTCCTTGTAGTCAGACCCCAGTATTGCACACCTAGTACTTTCCTTGTAGTCAGACCCCAGTATTGCACACCTAGTACTTTCCTTGTAGTCAGACCCCAGTATTGCACACCTAGTACTTTCTTTGTAGTTATACCCCAGTATTGCACACCTAGTGCTTTCCTTGTAGTCAGACCCCAGTATTGCACACCTAGTGCTTTCCTTGTAGTTAGACCCCAGTATTGCACACCTAGTACTTTCCTGTAGTCAGACCCCAGTATTGCACACCTAGTACTTTCCTTGTAGTTAGACCCCAGTATTGCACACCTAGTGCTTTCCTTGTAGTTAGACCCCAGTATTGCACACCTAGTGCTTTCCTTGTAGTTATACCCCAGTATTGCACACCTAGTGCTTTCCTTATAGTTATACCCCAGTATTGCACACCTAGTGCTTTCCTTGTAGTCAGACCCCAGTATTGCACACCTAGTACTTTCCTTGTAGTCAGACCCCAGTATTGCACACCTAGTACTTTCCTTGTAGTCAGACCCCAGTATTGCACACCTAGTGCTTTCCTTGTAGCCAGACCCCAGTATTGCACACCTAGTGCTTTCCTTGTAGTCAGACCCCAGTATTGCACACCTAGTACTTTCCTTGTAGTCAGACCCCAGTATTGCACACCTAGTGCTTTCCTTGTAGTTAGACCCCAGTATTGCACACCTAGTGCTTTCCTTGTAGTTAGACCCCAGTATTGCACACCTAGTACTTTCCTGTAGTCAGACCCCAGTATTGCACACCTAGTGCTTTCCTTGTAGTCAGACCCCAGTATTGCACACCTAGTGCTTTCCTTGTAGTCAGACCCCAGTATTGCACACCTAGTACTTTCCTTGTAGTCAGACCCCAGTATTGCACACCTAGTACTTTCCTGTAGTCAGACCCCAGTATTGCACACCTAGTACTTTCCTTGTAGTCAGACCCCAGTATTGCACACCTAGTACTTTCCTTGTAGTTATACCCAGTATTGCACACCTAGTACTTTCCTTGTAGTTAGACCCCAGTATTGCACACCTAGTGCTTTCCTTGTAGTTAGACCCCAGTATTGCACACCTAGTGCTTTCCTTGTAGTTATACCCCATTATTGCACACCTAGTACTTTCCTTGTAGTCAGACCCCAGTATTGCACACCTAGTACTTTCCTTGTAGTCAGACCCCAGTATTGCACACCTAGTGCTTTCCTTGTAGTTAGACCCCAGTATTGCACACCTAGTGCTTTCCTTGTAGTCAGACCCCAGTATTGCACACCTAGTGCTTTCCTTGTAGTCAGACCCCAGTATTGCACACCTAGTGCTTTCCTTGTAGTTATACCCCAGTATTGCACACCTAGTGCTTTCCTTGTAGTCAGACCCCAGTATTGCACACCTAGTGCTTTCCTTGTAGTTATACCCCAGTATTGCACACCTAGTGCTTTCCTTGTAGTCAGACCCCAGTATTGCACACCTAGTGCTTTCCTTGTAGTTATACCCCAGTATTGCACACCTAGTGCTTTCCTTGTAGTTATACCCCAGTATTGCACACCTAGTGCTTTCCTTGTAGTCAGACCCCAGTATTGCACACCTAGTGCTTTCCTTGTAGTTATACCCCAGTATTGCACACCTAGTGCTTTCCTTGTAGTCAGACCCCAGTATTGCACACCTAGTACTTTCCTTGTAGTTAGACCCCAGTATTGCACACCTAGTGCTTTCCTTGTAGTCAGACCCCAGTATTGCACACCTAGTACTTTCCTTGTAGTCCGACCCCAGTATTGCACACCTAGTACTTCCCTTGTAGTTATACCCAGTATTGCACACCTAGTGCTTTCCTTGTAGTCAGACTCCAGTATTGCACACCTAGTGCTTTCCTTGTAGTTATACCCCAGTATTGCACACCTAGTACTTTCCTTGTAGTCAGACCCCAGTATTGCACACCTAGTACTTTCCTTGTAGTCAGACCCCAGTATTGCACACCTAGTGCTTTCCTTGTAGTTATACCCCAGTATTGCACACCTAGTGCTTTCCTTGTAGTCAGACCCCAGTATTGCACACCTAGTGCTTTCCTTGTAGTCAGACCCCAGTATTGCACACCTAGTGCTTTCCTTGTAGTCAGACCCCAGTATTGCACACCTAGTGCTTTCCTTGTAGTTATACCCCAGTATTGCACACCTAGTGCTTTCCTTGTAGTTAGACCCCAGTATTGCACACCTAGTTTTAGTACTTTCCTTGTAGTCAGACCCCAGTATTGCACACCTAGTGCTTTCCTTGTAGTCAGACCCCAGTATTGCACACCTAGTGCTTTCCTTGTAGTTATACCCCAGTATTGCACACCTAGTGCTTTCCTTGTAGTCAGACCCCAGTATTGCACACCTAGTTTTAGTACTTTCCTTGTAGTCAGACCCCAGTATTGCACACCTAGTTTTAGTACTTTCCTTGTAGTCAGACCCCAGTATTGCACACCTAGTGCTTTCCTTGTAGTCAGACCCCAGTATTGCACACCTAGTGCTTTCCTTGTAGTTATACCCCAGTATTGCACACCTAGTGCTTTCCTTGTAGTCAGACCCCAGTATTGCACACCTAGTTTTAGTACTTTCCTTGTAGTCAGACCCCAGTATTGCACACCTAGTTTTAGTACTTTCCTTGTAGTCAGACCCCAGTAGTGCACACTATACTTTGATGCTGTCTTTGGAGTCAGACCCCAAAACACACAACGCAATAGGCTTCCCTCCCCTGGAGGGATATCTGGCTATTCCCGTGTTTTGAGACTCGTAACTGAGACTCCACAGACTCTTCTATTGCATATTTAAATTTATAGGGGGCAATGTATCAGTGGAGACTCTTCAGTGAGTACTCCATTTGATATTTTTGTCGCTGGTCTCCCTGAGCTCAGCGATTGTTGTGTTTTGTTGGTTTATTTATCATTGCCCCTGTTCGCCAGAATCCTACTCCACACTGACGAGGGGCAACTACCCCGAAACAATTGTCTGTGGATGGATGCCTGCCTTGGTGAACCCTTGTCATGTCGCAATACTCACTACAGAGTTAGACTTTGACGTATAAGGGGCCACCCTGGTGTTTCCCTATTTATGTTCCAATACTCGCAACCGAGTGGGACTTAAGGGACTACGTATCAGGGTGGTTTGGTGATCTCCCCACTAGGAGGCACCCCTTGGCAATAGGCTTCCATCTCTTGGAGGGATATCTGGCTACTCCCGTGTTTTGAGACTCGTAACTGAGACTCCACAGACCCTTCTTTTACATATTTAACTTTAATTTAAGCAGTATTTGGCCAGTTTTTACAAGTTTTCAAATTTTATGGGAAAAAAAATCTAAAAATAGTGTCTAGGCGTCATGTTATGCGTCTTCTCAGGTTCAACTTTAGTACAATAGTATAATATTTATACTGGTCTTTATTTACGCTGGTCTTTACTTCCTCAATGGCTTGTGCTGGTATAATATTTATGGGACTGGCGTATTGGATTTTCAGTGGGGAAGGGCAGGAGAGTGGAAGCCTCAGAGTACGTGTATGGGGAACTGAGAAGTTTCATGGGACCAAGTCCAGAGACGCCCTGTGTACCAGATTTGCCTTTTCCCGAGGGATTTTTTTTATGTGGCCTTTGAGAGCAAGACCAGTGTCGCTTCCTTTACTCTGTAAGGCTAAAGTGTTGTCACGGATCTCTCAACACTCAAACTATAGACAACATCTGGTCAATTCTGCCACCTGGAGCCAGTGATTTCTGTCACCTTGTAAGAAATGGACCTTATAGTATAAAATATCTTGTAGTATGCCATATTTGATATATAATAGAAGGTATTCATTTAAGGGAATTAAAGATGGAGGTCCCTGTGTTTTGCATATCTGGATTCCATGCATGCTAAATACCTATTGTGGGCCCAGCTTCTCACATCAAAGGGTCACTTGCAGGGGCCTAGCTAGGATTCATGGGGCCCCATAGCAAAAAACTGTATGGGGCCCCATGAATCCTGTACGCGCACCCCCTAACCCCCCCCCCTCCGGCAAACACAGATAATGACGCACATATACACACACAGAGGCACCATTAATGTATATACAGATACGCCACTGACATACACACATATATACGCTGTAATCTGATTACACTAGTGCTGATCTATACACCATGAATAGACTGTATACAGGGAAATCATCTCAGTGTAATAAGAAATACTCAACCAGAAATAAAAGAAAATGCAGCAGATATTAGTGGTGGGTTCTTTTATTAGAGCTGCTGCAGAACATCTTTGGGAGCAAACCTGTCAATCACTTGAGACACTACTGACCTACACAAACACACACACACACATATACACCAGTGTTACAGACTACTGACATATACTCACACACACATATAGCCACAGATACATACACATAATGACATACACAAACACACACATATACACCAGTGTTAGACTACTGACATATACACACACACACATATAGCCACAGATACATACACATACTGACATACACAAACACACACATATACACCAGTGCTACAGACATTGCTGACATACACACACATATAGCCACAGATACATACACATACTGACATACACAAACACACACATATACACCAGTGCTACAGACATTGCTGACATACACACACATATAGCCACAGATACATACACATACTAACATATACATATATACCCTTAGATACATATATACACACTGACATACACACACACACACACACACACACACACACACACATATAGCCACAGATACATACACATGCTGACATATAAATATATACACAGATACATATATACACACACTGACATATACATATACCCACAGATACATATATACACACACTGACATATACATATACCCACAGATACATATATACACTCACTGACATATACATATACCCACAGATACATATATACACACACTGACATATAAATATATACACAGATACATATATACACTCACTGACATATACATATACCCACAGATACATATATACACACACTGACATATACATATACCCACAGATACATATATACACTCACTGACACACATACACAGCACTTACAGCTCCCAGGCTTCTCCCTCCTCCTCCTGTAGTCCGGGCTGATCGTCACATAGAAGTATTGAGGACCTTTGGGTCATGTGACCCAAAGGTCCTTCATCCCTCTCCTGTGCCGTCTGACAGGTCCTGCTCCTCTGTTCAGCCCGCTCACCCGGCACTACAGTGAGGGGGCTGAACAGTGCAGTGGGGGTCCCTCCTTCTCTCTGGACCCCTGGGGGAGCGGGGTACCTACAATGAAGGCAGGACAGGCTTCCTCGGGCCCCCTTCCTGCAGGGGCCCCATAGCAGTCGCCTTCCCTGCCTTCATAGTAGCTACGCCACTGGTCACTTGGTTTCACAGGTGGAGTGTAATACAGATGCAAAAGGGACATGATGAGTATAAATATAATAGATATAAAGGGGACCAAACCTGGCTCATGGAGAGGTCAAAGAAAGTCAGGGAGACGACACACACAAAAAGGAAGTCAGGGAGAGGAGACGACACACACAAAAAGGAAGTCAGGGAGAGGAGACGACACACACAAAAAGGAAGTCAGGGAGAGGAGACGACACACACAAAAAGGAAGTCAGGGAGAGGAGACGACACACCCAAAAAGGAAGTCAGGGAGAGGAGATGACACACCCAAAAAGGAAGTCAGGGAGACAACACACCCAAAAAGGAAGTCAGGGAGAGGAGACGACACACACAAAAAGGAAGTCAGGGAGAGGAGACGACACACACAAAAAGGAGGTCAGGGAGAGGAGACGACACACACAAAAAGGAAGTCAGGGAGAGGAGGACGACACACACAAAAAGGAAGTCAGGGAGAGGAGAGGACACACACAAAAAGGAAGTCAGGGAGAGGAGACGACACACACAAAAAGGAAGTCAGGGAGAGGAGGACGACACACACATAAAGGAAGTCAGGGAGAGGAGCCGACACACAAAAAGGAAGCCAGGGAGAGGAGACAACACACCCAAAAAGGAAGTCAGGGAGAGGACACACCCAAAAAGGAAGTCAGGGAGAGGAGAGGACACACCTAAAAAGGAAGTCAGGGAGAGGACACACACAAAAAGGAAGTCAGGGAGACGACACACCCAAAAAGGAAGTCAGGGAGAGGAGAGGACACACACAAAAAGGAAGTCAGGGAGAGGAGAGGACACACACAAAAAGGAAGTCAGGGAGAGGAGAGGACACACACAAAAAGGAAGTCAGGGAGACGACACACCCAAAAAGGAAGTCAGGGAGAGGAGAGGACACACACAAAAAGGAAGTCAGGGAGAGGAGAGGACACACACAAAAAGGAAGTCAGGGAGAGGAGAGGACACACACAAAAAGGAAGTCAGGGAGAGGACACACCCAAAAAGGAAGTCAGGGAGAGGAGACGACACACCCATAAAGGAAGTCAGGGAGAGGAGCCGACACACAAAAAGGAAGCCAGGGAGAGGAGACAACACACCCAAAAAGGAAGTCAGGGAGAGGACACACCCAAAAAGGAAGTCAGGGAGACGACACACCCAAAAAGGAAGTCAGGGAGAGGAGAGGACACACCTAAAAAGGAAGTCAGGGAGAGGACACACACAAAAAGGAAGTCAGGGAGACGACACACCCAAAAAGGAAGTCAGGGAGAGGAGACGACACACACAAAAAGGAAGTCAGGGAGAGGAGACGACACACACAAAAAGGAAGTCAGGGAGAGGAGACGACACACACAAAAAGGAAGTCAGGGAGAGGAGAGGACACACACAAAAAGGAAGTCAGGGAGAGGAGAGGACACACACAAAAAGGAAGTCAGTGAGAGGAGAGGACACACACAAAAAGGAAGTCAGGGAGAGGAGAGGACACACACAAAAAGGAAGTCAGGGAGAGGACACACACAAAAAGGAAGTCAGGGAGAGGACACACCCAAAAAGGAAGTCAGGGAGAGGAGACGACACACCCATAAAGGAAGTCAGGGAGAGGAGCCGACACACAAAAAGGAAGCCAGGGAGAGGAGACAACACACCCAAAAAGGAAGTCAGGGAGAGGACACACCCAAAAAGGAAGTCAGGGAGACGACACACCCAAAAAGGAAGTCAGGGAGAGGAGAGGACACACCTAAAAAGGAAGTCAGGGAGAGGACACACACAAAAAGGAAGTCAGGGAGACGACACACCCAAAAAGGAAGTCAGGGAGAGGAGACGACACACACAAAAAGGAAGTCAGGGAGAGGAGACGACACACACAAAAAGGAAGTCAGGGAGAGGAGAGGACACACACAAAAAGGAAGTCAGGGAGAGGAGAGGACACACACAAAAAGGAAGTCAGGGAGAGGAGAGGACACACACAAAAAGGAAGTCAGGGAGAGGAGAGGACACACACAAAAAGGAAGTCAGGGAGAGGAGAGGACACACACAAAAAGGAAGTCAGGGAGAGGAGAGGACACACACAAAAAGGATGTCAGGGAGAGGAGAGGACACACACAAAAAGGAAGTCAGGGAGAGGACACACCCAAAAAGGAAGTCAGGGAGAGGAGACGACACACCCATAAAGGAAGTCAGGGAGAGGAGCCGACACACAAAAAGGAAGCCAGGGAGAGGAGACAACACACCCAAAAAGGAAGTCAGGGAGAGGACACACCCAAAAAGGAAGTCAGGGAGACGACACACCCAAAAAGGAAGTCAGGGAGAGGAGAGGACACACCTAAAAAGGAAGTCAGGGAGAGGACACACACAAAAAGGAAGTCAGGGAGACGACACACCCAAAAAGGAAGTCAGGGAGAGGAGACGACACACACAAAAAGGAAGTCAGGGAGAGGAGACGACACACACAAAAAGGAAGTCAGGGAGAGGAGAGGACACACACAAAAAGGAAGTCAGGGAGAGGAGAGGACACACCCAAAAAGGAAGTCAGGGAGAGGAGATGACACACCCAAAAAGGAAGTCAGGGAGAGGACACACCCAAAAAGGAAGTCAGGGAGAGGAGATGACACACACAAAAAGGAAGTCAGGGAGAGGACACACACAAAAAGGAAGTCGGGGAGAGGAGACGACACACCCAAAAAGGAAGTCAGGGAGAGGAGAGGACACACACAAAAAGGAAGTCAAGGAGAAGAGACGACACACACAAAAAGGAAGTCAGGGAGAGGACACACCCAAAAAGGAAGTCAGGGAGAGGAGACGACACACACAAAAAGGAAGTCAGGGAGAGGAGACGACACACCCAAAAAGGAAGTCAGGGAGAGGAGAGGACACACACAAAAAGGAAGTCAGGGAGACGACACACACAAAAGTCACGCTTGAGAAATGTCGCATAGTAGGATGTGAGTAAAGAATCACAATTTTTTTCATTCGAAGTGCTTTCTCTGGAACTATTTTTTGCACACACAAAAAGGAAGTCAGGAGATGGGAGACCAGACCTGAATGGGGGGGCTACTGTAATTGTGGTGTCCCACTGTAAAGTGCCCCAGGCACCTGTTGGAAAGCTCTTTCTTCAGGTTCAGTGGTGATTAAAGTAGTATTTTGTAGTTTCACCACTAGGCGTCAGTGTCACTTTTAAACCTTGTTATTTCATGCACAGCTGAAGTTAAAGTGTCAATGTCGTTACATTTTAGTTAATGTCAGTAGTACAGTAATCTAGTACAGGTGATTTTAAGAAACTTTGTAATTGGGTTTATTAGCTGAAAAATGCATTTTTATCATGAAAAAGAAGTTTGAAGCTCTCCCCCCTGTCTTTTATTGTTCTCTATGAAGAGGGGAGGTGAAGCACCAAAACAGGGCAACAAAGAGTTAATTTACAGCTACATCACCGGCTATCTCCTCTGACGTCAGCACTGACCTCTCTGACCTCTGAATAGGGGCTTTCAGCGGCTTCCTGCTCTCTGCTGCCGACTTATCTTCCCCCCCCCTTCCCTCTCCATAGCACAGACAGGATCCGACTGATGTAAAACAGTTGAGATTTCCTGATAATGAGCAGTGGATGACAGAAAGGAGAGGAGGGGAGGACCTGGGAAAAGGCTTTTTACATGCAGATAATAGCAGATTTGCCTAATAAACCCAATTACAAAGTTTCTTAAAATCACCTGGACTATTGATTTCTGCAAAAAAAAATTTGACAGTGACACTGTTACAGAGTTACTGTTGTTGAGTGTTCATGTGCTGACCTATAGGAGATGTTCTTTCTTTCTCTGCCTATCCCTGTCCCCCCCCCCCCCCCCACACACACACAGCCCCTGGGGTAGTAGTTAGTTAGCCCCGTGTGGGAGGAAGTCAGTTCAGTTGAGTTTGTTTAGTGAGTTGATGAGACACACGTGTGCATTTGCAGCTAGATACAACCAGCTCTTTCAGTACTTATATCAGGGGTCCCCAAACTTTTCACACAGGGGGCCAGTTCACCGTCCCTAAGACCATCGGAGGGTCGGACTATAAAAAAACAAACTATAATCAAATCCCAGTTCAAAATGCCACAACCCCCCTCCCCTAAAGTAAAAGCATCCCTCTTTCTTTCCACCCCTCACCCAGCGCACACTCAACCCTCAACCAGCCTCCCCTTACTCCCCCTTTACACCCTCAACCAGCCCCCCCAACTCCCCCCTCACATCCACAACCAGCTCCCTCACCCCACTTTCAACTCCCCCCACTTCACCTTCACCCCCTCAAGCAGCACTTAAGCAGGTATGTGGGTTACTCCCTGTATGTAGGATCCCCTGCTGTGCCCTCATATAGTAATAATGTCCCCTGCATTGTCCTCCATATACTAATAATGTGTCCCTGCATTGTCCCTCATATAGTAATAAGGCTCATTGTTGTGCTCTCTATATAGTAATAATGTCCCCCTGCAATGTCCCTCATATAGTAATAATGTTCCCCTGCAATGTTCCCCATATAGTTATACTGTCCCCCTGCAATGCCCCCATATAGTTATATTGTCCCCCTGCAATGTCCCCAATATAGTAATAATGTTCCCCTGCAATGTCCCCCATATAGTTATATTGTCCCCCTGCAATGTCCCCATATAGTTATATTGTTCCCCTGCAATGTCCCCCATATAGTTATATTGTCCCCCTGCAATGTCCCCCATATAGTTATATTGTCCCCCTGCAATGTCCCCCATATAGTTATATTGTTCCCCTGCAATGTCCCCAATATAGTAATAATGTTCCCCTGCAATGCCCCCCATATAGTTATATTGTCCCCCTGCATTGTCCCCCATATAGTTATATTGTCCCACTGCATTGCTACAAAAAAAAATAATATTTATACTCACCTAATACTGTCTTCATCTCTCCTGGCCTCTTCTCTCCTCATCCGCCGGTTAGTCGCCGGAGGGATTCCCCAGCAGGTGCAGCGACGTTATCACTGCCCCTGCCGGAGGATCTCTCAGGAGGGTGGTGCAATGGACCGCAGATCCCAGAGCAGTGTGAGATGTCCGCCCTGCCGCCTGCCTCCTCAGAGCTGCATGGACCACCGACCCCCCGCCCCGGATGTAACCTGGAAATGATCTCTGAGGGATCCTCCGGCAGGGGCAGTGATGACGTCGCTGCACCCGCTGGGGGATTCCTCCGGCGACTGACCGGAGGGGTTCCAAGAGTGCGAGGGGCCCGACCTGCCCGGGGATGACAGGGATAGGCAGCGGTGTGAAAGTGCGGTGGGGGCCGGATAAAAAGCCTCGAGGGGCCGCATGTGGCCTGCGGGCCGTAGTTTGGGGACCCCTGACTTATATTATATCTACTATGCATTGCTAGACACTACAAGAGGGAGAAAGTTGGGGATCAACCTAGCCCAGGCCGTGAACCAGTCTAAAAGGTGCAGGGCAGTATCCTACAACACAAGAGGAACTAGCCTGGATAGAACAACAGATACCAGAAGGTCTACGTATTTCATATCGCAGTGCAAGTAAACTGGAAAGGCTCGGACACTTAGCTTCACCCAGGTAACTAAGGCTGGGACTTGTATCACCCTATTAGGACGAGTACCTTGACACTGTAGGGCAGAAGGTGGTCAGACCATAGTCTAAACACGGATACAAGTAAACTTCTCACTCTCAGGTATTCTGCTAAAGTTCCGGCAGAGCACAATACTACATTGGGTTAGAAATCCAGGAAGTGAAGAAAAATGGCCTCTGTGCCAATCCACATAGTCTCCTGCTCCCACTGCTCTCCCACCTTAGGAGACAAATCTTCCATGTCTCTGTCTCACATTGTGTGTGTTTGCTGAGCACAGGCTGATGATGCAGACAGGGGGCAGGGTGTGATGTCACAGGAGGCGGGGCTGCATCCCCCAATGAGTGATTCACCATCTCTCACTAGCCAGAAGCAGCTGCTGCAACTTTTCTGGGACTGTGAGGAACAGCTGAGGGAAAGCATTGCATTCTGGGAACTGCTCAACCAGGAAGTACAGAAACACAATACAGAAAAAAAAAACCTAAACAAATGGATTTTTCGTTGTTTTAAAACTGGGAGAGGTAGGTAAGTAATGCGTTATGCTTCTGCAGAAGTTTCATTTTTTTAACCTCTACCTGGAGTTCCCCTTTAACCCCTTAACGACATCGGGCGTAAATTTACGCCCTGATGCCGGTAAGGGAGTTCAGAGCGGGGCCGCTTGTAGCCCGGGACCGTAGGTATTAGCGGGCACGGTCCGATCGCCGTGCCCGCTAATACAGTAATCAGATGCAGCTGTCAAACATGACAGCTGCATCCGATTACCGGACGCAGCGTCATCCCTGGTGTCTAGTGGGGAGATCGCTCCTCCGGGATGTTATCCCGGAGGAGCGATCTCCGTAAATGAAGCCAGCCGGGGACCGCTCCAAGATGGCGCCGTCCCCGGCTCGGCACTCGTTTACTTCCGGCTGCAGCAGCCAAAAGCAAACGAGTGCCGATCTCATGGATCTCTGCAGCATATATATGCTGCAGAGATCTCAATGAGAGATCAAAGCACTTATACTAGAAGTCCCCCAGGGGGAATAACCCTAACCCCAGGAGGAATAACCCTAACCCCAGGGGGGGAATAACCCTAACCCCAGGAGGAATAACCCTAACCCCAGGGGGGATAACCCTAACCCCAGGGGGGCTTCTAGTATAAGTGTTAAAGTAAAAAAAAAATGTCATTATTAATAAAGCCCCCTCCCCTAATAAAAGTCTAAATCACCCCCCTTTTCCCAGGTTATAAATAAATAAATAAATAAACATGTTTGCTATCGCCGCGTGCGTAATCGCCCGAACTATTAATTAATCACATTCCTGATCTCACACGGTAAACGGCGTCAGCACAAAAAAATCCCAAAGTGCAAAATTGCGCATTTTTGGTTGCATCAAATCCAGAAAAATTGTAATAAAAAGCGATCAAAAAGTCGTATATGCTCAATCAAGGTACCGATAGAAAGATCACATCATGGCGCAAAAAATGACACCTGACACAGCCCCATAGACCAAAGGATAAAAGCGCTATAAGCCTGGGAATGGAGCGGTTTTAAGTGTCGTATATTTGTTGACAATGGTTTAAATTTTTTACAGGCCATCAGATACAATATAAGTTACACGTTACATATCATAGTAATCGTAACGACTTGAGGAACATATATAACAAGTCAGTTTTACCCCAGGGCGAATGGCGTAAAAACACATTTCCCCCAAATAAACAAAATGCGTTTTTTTTTTCAATTTCACCACACTTTGAATTTTTTTCTGGTTTCGCAGTATACTTTATGCAAAAATTCAGCCGTCATTGGGAAGTACAATTAGTGACACAAAAAATAAGGGCTCATGTGGGTTTCTAGGTGGAAAAATGCAAGTGCTATGGCCTTTTATGCACAAGGAGGAAAAACCGAAAACGCAAAAATCGAAATTTGCTCTGTCCTTAAAGGGTTAAGCACTGAAGTCTGAACAAAGATGTGTCTATTTGCTGCCAAAGTGTTTTGTATTCTCAAGAGACTGTACAGTAAAGCTGTTCTATTTTCCCATCACTGGGACTCAGTCATCCTCCGCACCAGCACCTATACACACTAGCCACACACCTTGGGTTATTTTTCCCCTTTCGGTGGGTGGCGGCAACGATAGTCCAGGTGGGACGATTGCCACTTAGGTCCCTTGGGATCCAGTCACAGTAGTCCTATCACTGACTATTTCAGGGGAATACAGCCAGGCACGCTACAAAGCAGGTACTAACATCCGCCCTGGCGTCACCACACTAACACCTCCGACCATCGCCCTCCCAGTGCTCACCACATAAGGGTCCTATTAGACAAAGGGATTTTTAACAATAAACAATTGCAAACGAGAGCTACCTTAAATTGTTTACCATATAACACAGAACGATGAGCGATTTTTTGTTGGTTTGATATTTGGTTGTTGCCTACATTTACACTTAACAATTATCGTTTAAATTTGAACTCTATAAGGATAATTTGCACAATAATCGACCCGTGTAACAAGGCCCAAAATGGAGACCTGTGTGGTTAAGCGTTCATCATGTGGTAACTATTGTTGTCATTCATGTTGTTGGAATCTTCTAGCATTCTTTGATGTTGTGCGTATTCCTTATTGTTTATATGGTATTGTAGTTTTGTATCTTTGTAACTATAAAGGCCACATTCCTCCCTTAGGCTATGTACCGGCCGGGTGACCTTTCCGGCTGCGGAGCTCTTATGCGGGCCCATCAGCACGCTCCCGCATCAGAGCTTCCCATGGCGCACAGTGAAGCAAGTGGCCGGAGCCGCTCGCTTCACTGTGTGAACTGACAGGTCTTTCTGTGGCCGCAATTCACTGAATTCCGTCCGCAGAAAACTAACCTGTCAGTTGTTTGCGGCGCCGCACAATCCTGGCCGGAGCGTATACGATGTGTGTACGCTCCGGCCGGGATCCCATTGAAAATAAGGCTATGTTCCATCCCTCAAAACTACGGCCGTAGTTTTACGTAGTGTGAATATATAGCCTTAGGGTGGGTTCACATTGAGGAATTCTCGCGGATAAACTCCACGGAATTCCGGCGGCTGTATGCGCTCATGCACGCACGCCTTTCCGCCGGCTCCATAGACACCATTATATGGGCTGTCTGACATGTCAATTCTTTCAGCGGAATTCGGAATCAGCCAGCCCGTAGAATGGAGCCGCCGCAAAGGCGCGCGTCCGTGAGCACGTACAGCGGAGTTAATCCGCGAGAATTTGGTAGTGTGAACCAGTCCTTACATTGTATGATTCATTTACTGGCCTAACCTGCAATCCAGATGTATGTGCATGCTGGGAATAACCCCGTGCATCCTCCTCCTCTCTGGTCTCATTCCTCCTGCTCCGAGGGTCCTACACTAGGCCTGCCTAACATCAGATACTATCTGCCAGGCACAGTATTGGGGGTGTCACCTGCTCAAGGATTAATATCACCCACAACCCTGTGTGGCCCCATATGGAGGCTTCACTCTAGCTACTGTGACCTCCTCCTGCCAGTTTGTGACACAACAAATCCCAGCAGGCCCTTCAGAACTCCCCCTGCATGCTGACAATGGTGGCAGGCTGCAGATGGATGGATGAAGAATGGACGGACCACCAGTCATGTTCAGATCAGTTCTTTATTAGTTCCTCAGTGTGTATCCACCTTATTAGGAAGACCTCCAGCTTACACGGCTGGGCCTTCTGGGCTTCCTTTCTAGTTCCTTGCTTTCCGGCGGCTCTAAGGCTTGTATTTACACACGTAAGGTTTCGCCTGATTACAGTTGGCATCATTCCAGGTTAGAAACTCTGCAAAAGACAGTGAGAGAACGCTCAGTGGTGACCCCAACAATAGATATGTTATAGAAATTGCTTCCATTTTGTTCAGAGATGGAGCTTTAGGGGGCAATGAGGCCTTTGTAGGTGACATCTTTTTTGCCCTGAATCCCCTCTGTAACCTCTCAGTATCTTTTGCAGTGTAAGAGGTTACAGGCCCCCTATGGTGCAGGTCCCCGGACAGGAGAAAGACTTACTGAATGTAGAGACTGGTGATGTGTTTGCTCAGCTAAGAATGGTGATGATACATATTAAAGTGTCGTGAATCACTAGATGTGATATAAAGCAAGTTTGCAATTTACATTCATTATTTTTTTTCTAGTTATCATGGAGAACACGGCACTTCCTGTTTTCTGACTCCTTTTTTTTTTTTCCTCAGAAAACAGAAAGTCCTGTGTATCCCGGGTCATCTGAGCGCTCACAGAGAGAAGTCCGTCATGTGATTGATAGACACAGTGAGCCGAGACTCTCTGTACTGGCCGCAATTCCTGTCTTTAGTCTGTTTTTTGTTTTTTTTTATCAACCAGCACAAGTCAGAAAATCTGCCTTCAGGAGACTGGACCTGGATACAGTAAGTATAGCTGTTATATAGTAGTCAGGAGACTGGGCCTGGATACAGTAAGTATAGCTGTTATATAGTAGTCAGGAGACTGGACCTGGATACAGTAAGTATAGCTGTTATATAGCAGTCAGGAGACTGGACCTGGATACAGTAAGTATAGCTGTTATATAGCTGCCTTCAGGAGACTGGACCTGGATACAGTAAGTATAGCTGTTATATAGCTGCCTTCAGGAGACTGGACCTGGATACAGTAAGTATAGCTGCCTTCAGGAGACTGGACCTGGATACAGTAAGTATAGCTGTTATATAGCTGCCTTCAGGAGACTGGACCTGGATACAGTAAGTATAGCTGGTATATAGCAGCCTTCAGGAGATTGGACCTGGATACAGTAAGTATAGCTGTTATATAGCTGCCTTCAGGAGACTGGACCTGTATACAGTAAGTATAGCTGTTATATAGCTGCCTTCAGGAGACTGGACCTGGATACAGTAAGTATAGCAGTTATATAGTAGTCAGGAGACTGGACCTGGATACAGTAAGTATAGCTGTTATATAGCAGGAGACTGGACCTGGATACAGTAAGTATAGCTGGTATATAGCTGCCTTCAGGAGACTGGACTGTGTATTGAAAACTTGCTTTATTTCACATCTACTGTTTATTTAGATTTTGAATGTTATAAGAACAGTGACACTTTAAGCATAGTGGGGGTCACTTACTTTCTTTGCATGAGAGCTCTCCACAGTATTCTTGTCCGTTACTGTTATCAGGTTGGTTGGGGAGCCAGGCGCGATAATTATACATGGACCCATCATTCCACTTCCAGCGGCGATTCTGGAAAATTATGAGACTGGTGAAGCACATGGACTCACCCTGCCAGCCAGCTTGTATACGTCAGGCATCCGCACCATCCCAGCTGCCCGCCCTATAGTTACCTGCTCAGGATCGTGAAGTCCTATCCATACCGGCTGGGTCTTCTGATAGGCAGAAATATGGGAGGAAACAATATTCGCTTCTGCAGAATCCATGATGGAGGCTAAATGAGCTCCGTGGCCGTATGCTTGGCAGTCAAACTAGAGAGAAGACATTGGTACATCTGTAGTGATGTATGGGGGCAGCATGACCACGGGGAGGAACATCTGTACTGATGTATGGGCGCAGCATGACCACAGGGAGGAACATCTGTAGTGATGTATGGGCGCAGCATGACCACGGGGAGGAACATCTGTAGTGATGTATGGGCGCAGCATGACCATGGGGATGAACATCTGTAGTGATGTATGGGCGCAGCATGACCACAGGGAGGAACATCTGTAGTGATGTATGGGCGCAGCATGACCATGGGGAGAAACATCTGTAGTGATGTATGGACGCAGCATGACCACGGGGAGGAACATCTGTACTGACGTATGGACGCAGCATGACTATGGGGAGGAACATCTGTAGTGATGTATGGACGCAGCCTGACCATGGGGAGGAACATCTGTAGTGATGTATGGGCGCAGCATGAACAGGGGGAGAAACATCTATAGTGATGTATGTGCGCAGCATGACCACGGGGAGGAACATCTGTACTGGTGTATGGGCGCAGCATGAACAGGGGGAGAAATATCTGTAGTGATGTATGGGTGGAGCATGACCACGGGGAGGAACATCTGTAGTGATGTATAGACGCAGCATGACCACGTGGAGGAACATCTGTAGTGATGTATGGGCGCAGCATGACCACGGTGAGGAACATCTGTAGTGATGTATGGGCGCAGCATGACCACGGGGAGGAACATCTGTAGTGATGTATGGGCGCAGCATGAACAGGGGGAGAAACATCTATAGTGATGTATGTGCGCAGCATGACCACGGGGAGGAACATCTGTAGTGATGTATGGGCGCAGCATGAACAGGGGGAGAAACATCTATAGTGATGTATGGACGCAGCCTGACCACAGGGAGGAACATCTGTAGTGATGTATGGGCGCAGCATGACCACGGGGAGGAACATCTGTAGTGATGTATGGGCGCAGCATGACCATGGGGAGGAACATCTGTACTGATGTGTGGGCGCAGCATGACCACAGGGAGGAACATCTGTAGTGATGTATGGGCGCAGCATGACCACGGGGAGGAACATCTGTAGTGATGTATGGGCGCAGCATGACTATGGGGAGGAACATCTGTAGTGATGTGTGGGCGCAGCATGACTATGGGGAGGAACATCTGTAGTGATGTATGGGGCAGCATGACCACGGGGAGGAACATCTGTAGTGATGTATGGGCGCAGCATGAACAGGGGGAGAAGCCTACATAGGGACGGTAATTTTATGCTGCAGTCTGTCATTCATCCTATCCATTTCTGGGGCAGGTTTGTCCTATCTAGTGGTATGATGGACGGGAGGACAACTCCCAGCAGCCGCTACTTTCTTACCTCTGCTTCAGACCAGCTCAATGGATAACGAAAGTAGCCATAGCAGTTTGCCTTGTAGTAGAACCAGCCATTGGGGCAGCTGGAGCGGGCCTTGCTACCTGAACAAAGGACACAGTGATGAGAATATCCAGACGGCCTCATACAGAGACATATACCATAGGAGAGACAGAGCGCGTATACCATAGGAGAGACAGAGCGCGTATACCATAGGAGAGACACAGCGCGTATACCATAGGAGAGACAGAGCGCGTATACCATAGGAGAGACACAGCGCGTATACCATAGGAGAGACAGAGCGCGTATACCATAGGAGAGACACAGCGCGTATACCATAGGAGAGACACAGCGCGTATACCATAGGAGAGACACAGCGCGTATACCATAGGAGAGACACAGCGCGTATACCATAGGAGAGACACAGCGCGTATACCATAGGAGAGACACAGCGCGTATACCATAGGAGAGACACAGCGCGTATACCATATGAGAGACACAGCGCGTATACCATAGGAGAGACACAGCGCGTATACCATAGGAGAGACAGAGCGCGTATACCATAGGAGAGACAGAGCGCGTATACCATAGGAGAGACAGAGCGCGTATACCATAGGAGAGACAGAGCGCGTATACCATAGGAGAGACAGAGCGCGTATACCATAGGAGAGACACAGCGCGTATACCATAGGAGAGACACAGCGCGTATACCATAGGAGAGACACATCGCGTATACCGTAGGAGAGACACAGCGCGTATACCGTAGGAGAGACAGAGCGCGTATACCATAGGAGAGACAGAGCGCGTATACCATAGGAGAGACAGAGCGCGTATACCATAGGAGAGACAGAGCGCGTATACCATAGGAGAGACAGAGCGCGTATACCATATGAGAGACACAGCGCGTATACCATAGGAGAGACACAGCGCGTATACCATAGGAGAGACAGAGCGCGTATACCATAGGAGAGACAGAGCGCGTATACCATAGGAGAGACAGAGCGCGTATACCATAGGAGAGACAGAGCGCGTATACCATAGGAGAGACACATCGCGTATACCATAGGAGAGACAGAGCGCGTATACCATAGGAGAGACACAGCATGTATACCATAGGAGAGACACAGCGCGTATACCATAGGAGAGACAGAGCGCGTATACCATAGGAGAGACAGAGCGCGTATACCATAGGAGAGACACAGCGCGTATACCATAGGAGAGACACAGCGCGTATACCATAGGAGAGACAGAGCGCGTATACCATAGGAGAGACAGAGCGCGTATAGCATAGGAGAGACAGAGCGCGTATACCATAGGAGAGACACAGCGCGTATACCATAGGAGAGACACAGCGCGTATACCATAGGAGAGACAGAGCGCGTATACCATAGGAGAGACACAGCGCGTATACCATAGGAGAGACACAGCGCGTATACCATAGGAGAGACACAGCACGTATACCATAGGAGAGACAGAGCGCGTATACCATAGGAGAGACAGAGCGCGTATACCATAGGAGAGACAGAGCGCGTATACCATAGGAGAGACACAGCGCGTATACCATAGGAGAGACACAGCGCGTATACCATAGGAGAGACAGAACGCGTATACCATAGGAGAGACACAGCGCGTATACCATAGGAGAGACAGAGCGCGTATACCATAGGAGAGACACAGCGCGTATACCATAGGAGAGACAGAGCGCGTATACCATAGGAGAGACACAGCGCGTATACCATAGGAGAGACAGAGCGCGTATACCATAGGAGAGACAGAGCGCGTATACCATAGGAGAGACAGAGCGCGTATACCATAGGAGAGACAGAGCGCGTATACCATAGGAGAGACAGAGCGCGTATACCATAGGAGAGACAGAGCGCGTATACCATAGGAGAGGGATAATACATGGATAATACATTGCTGTTAGCTTTGGTTTCATATGATAATGTATATATCTTCTGTGCTGCCAGCAGAAGAGCTAGATGATTGGTGTGGTGTCATGGGAGAAGGTATATAACTGGTGTGATGTCACAGGAGGAGGGTATATAACTGGTGTGATGTCACAGGAGGGGTATATAACTGGTGTGATGTCACAGGAGGGGTATATAGGAGCCTGTATAGACACCATATAGGAGAGGACCTAGGACTGATCCCTAAGGATTCCTGACTGGAAGAGGAGAAGCTTCCAGGGAATGACAGACTGCAGGGGCGGGAGGATAAGTAACATGCTCTCCCCTCCCCCATCCAGTGCTAAAGCCGGGACTCTGCAGCTCCGGACATAGGACCCTGCTACGGCTGCTGACTGGCTGAGCGGACCCTGCTACGGCTGCTGACTGGCTGAGCGGACCCTGCTACGGCTGCTGACTGGCTGAGCGGACCCTGCTACGGCTGCTGACTGGCTGAGCGGACCCTGCTACGGCTGCTGACTGGCTGAGCGGACCCTGCTATGGCTGCTGACTGGCTGAGCGGACCCTGCTACAGCTGCTGACTGGCTGAGCGGACCCTGCTACGGCTGCTGACTGGCTGAGCGGACCCTGCTAGGGCTGCTGACTGGCTGAGCGGACCCTGCTACAGCTGCTGACTGGCTGAGCGGACCCTGCTATGGCTGCTGACTGGCTGAGCGGACCCTGCTACAGCTGCTGACTGGCTGACCCTGCTAGGGCTGCTGACTGGCTGAGCGGACCCTGCTATGGCTGCTGACTGGCTGAGCGGACCCTGCTACAGCTGCTGACTGGCTGAGCGGACCCTGCTATGGCTGCTGACTGGCTGAGCGGACCCTGCTATGGCTGCTGACTGGCTGAGCGGACCCTGCTACAGCTGCTGACTGGCTGACCCTGCTATGGCTGCTGACTGGCTGAGCGGACCCTGCTACAGCTGCTGACTGGCTGAGCGGACCCTGCTACGGCTGCTGACTGGCTGAGCGGACCCTGCTACAGCTGCTGACTGGCTGAGCGGACCCTGCTATGGCTGCTGACTGGCTGAGCGGACCCTGCTAGGGCTGCTGACTGGCTGAGCGGACCCTGCTAGGGCTGCTGACTGGCTGAGCGGACCCTGCTACGGCTGCTGACTGGCTGAGCGGACCCTGCTACGGCTGCTGACTGGCTGAGCGGACCCTGCTACAGCTGCTGACTGGCTGAGCGGACCCTGCTACGGCTGCTGACTGGCTGAGCGGACCCTGCTACGGCTGCTGACTGGCTGAGCGGACCCTGCTATGGCTGCTGACTGGCTGAGCGGACCCTGCTACAGCTGCTGACTGGCTGAGCGGACCCTGCTATGGCTGCTGACTGGCTGAGCGGACCCTGCTACAGCTGCTGACTGGCTGAGCGGACCCTGCTACGGCTGCTGACTGGCTGAGCGGACCCTGCTATGGCTGCTGACTGGCTGAGCGGACCCTGCTACAGCTGCTGACTGGCTGAGCGGACCCTGCTATGGCTGCTGACTGGCTGAGCGGACCCTGCTACAGCTGCTGACTGGCTGAGCGGACCCTGCTATGGCTGCTGACTGGCTGAGCGGACCCTGCTATGGCTGCTGACTGGCTGAGCGGACCCTGCTACAGCTGCTGACTGGCTGACCCTGCTAGGGCTGCTGACTGGCTGAGCGGACCCTGCTACGGATGCTGACTGGCTGAGCGGTCCCTTCTAGAGCTGCTGACTGGCTGAGCGGACCCTGCTATGGCTGCTGACTGGCTGAGCGGACCCTGCTACAGCTGCTGACTGGCTGAGCGGACCCTGCTATGGCTGCTGACTGGCTGAGCGGACCCTGCTACAGCTGCTGACTGGCTGACCCTGCTAGGGCTGCTGACTGGCTGAGCGGACCCTGCTAGGGCTGCTGACTGGCTGAGCGGACCCTGCTACGGCTGCTGACTGGCTGAGCGGACCCTGCTAGGGCTGCTGACTGGCTGAGCGGACCCTGCTAGGGCTGCTGACTGGCTGAGCGGACCCTGCTAGGGCTGCTGACTGGCTGAGCGGACCTGACGCCTCATATCCCAGGTCCCATCACTTAGCAGGAAGCGGCCACCAGCGCTGGAGCCAGGGAGGCCATGTTACTAGTTTCATCCTCTCCAGCACTCTGCCAAAAATCACCCCAGCCTGGAATTCTCCTTTAAGACTGATAGAGTGAAATCTTCTGAGGATCTATCTAGAAAAACTGAGGAGTCAATAGAGATCTAGCAGAATCATTAGAGATCCAGAGAAATCAAGAAGTAATAGACATTCAGTGGAATCAAGAGATCTAAAGGAATCAGTAGAAATCCAGAAGGAACATAAAAGATCTGGTGGAAGCAATAGAGATCAAGAGGAATCGAGAAATGTAGAAGAATCAATATAGATCCAGATATCTAGAAGAATCATTAGAGATCTAGAGGAATCAAGATATCTAAAATAGTCTGTAGTAATCCAGCAGGCAATAAAGATCCAGGGGAAGCAATAAAGATCCAGGGGAAGCAATAAAGATCCAGGGGAAGCAATAAAGATCCAGAGGAAGCAATAAAGATCCAGGGGAATCAATAAAGATCCAGGGGAATCAATAAAGATCCAGAGGAATCAATAAAGATCCAGGGGAAGCAATAAAGATCCAGGGGAATCAATAAAGATCCAGGGGAAGCAATAAAGATCCAGGGGAATCAATAAAGATCCAGAGGAAGCAATAAAGATCCAGGGGAATCAATAAAGATCCAGAGGAAGCAATAAAGATCCAGAGGAATCAATAAAGATCCAGGGGAAGCAATAAAGATCCAGGGGAAGCAATAAAGATCCAGGGGAAGCAATAAAGATCCAGGGGAAGCAATAAAGATCCAGGGGAATCAATAAAGATCCAGGGGAATCAATAAAGATCCAGAGGAAGCAATAAAGATCCAGAGGAAGCAATAAAGATCCAGGGGAATCAATAAAGATCCAGGGGAATCAATAAAGATCCAGGGGAAGCAATAAAGATCCAGGGGAATCAATAAAGATCCAGGGGAATCAATAAAGATCCAGGGGAAGCAATAAAGATCCAGGGGAAGCAATAAAGATCCAGAGGAAGCAATAAAGATCCAGGGGAATCAATAAAGATCCAGGGGAATCAATAAAGATCCAGGGGAAGCAATAAAGATCCAGGGGAAGCAATAAAGATCCAGAGGAAGCAATAAAGATCCAGGGGAATTAATAAAGATCCAGGGGAATCAATAAAGATCCAGGGGAATCAATAAAGATCCAGAGGAAGCAATAAAGATCCAGGGGAATCAATAAAGATCCAGAGGAATCAATAAAGATCCAGAGGAAGCAATAAAGATCCAGGGGAATCAATAAAGATCCAGAGGAATCAATAAAGATCCAGAGGAAGCAATAAAGATCCAGGGGAATCAATAAAGATCCAGAGGAAGCAATAAAGATCCAGGGGAATCAATAAAGATCCAGAGGAAGCAATAAAGATCCAGGGGAATCAATAAAGATCCAGAGGAATCAATAAAGATCCAGAGGAAGCAATAAAGATCCAGGGGAATCAATAAAGATCCAGGGGAAGCAATAAAGATCCAGGGGAATCAATAAAGGTCCAGAGGAATCAATAAAGATCCAGGGGAATCAATAAAGATCCAGAGGAAGCAATAAAGATCCAGAGGAATCAATAAAGGTCCAGAGGAATCAATAAAGATCCAGAGGAATCAATAAAGATCCAGGGGAAGCAATAAAGATCCAAGGGAATTAAAAGAGCTAGAAGAATTAAAGGAAATTAGGGGAAATAGATTACAAACACTAACTCACCTCTCCCGGTTAGACCGGCCTCGGGACCCCCGTTGTCATGACGTTGGGGGGGGGAGGCCTGTCCTGGCTGATGGACCGGCTGCTCAGCCAATCAGTGACTGGTGCGGCATCCCACCCTGGAGACTGGCTGAGCGGCCGATTCGTCCGCCAGGTCGTGACGTGTCAGCTCCAGAGATTCCACAGCCCGGCGGGGGCCCCGCAGCCGGCCCAGAGAGAGGTAAGTACTTGTAATCAGTTTCCCCCCTGCCAGCCATGAGATTTTATAACCCGCCAGAAAGAGATCTAAAAGACTCAATAAAGATGAGAAGAGAAATGAATAGAAATCCAGGAGGAGCATGGTCTCAGGATATCCTGTGAGGTCTGTTCCATTGCATGTAGATTGGGTGGAGCACCACATTCTTGTATATCCATGACTGACGTATAATAAACACAGTATACAGTTAACCATTCATGCAGGTTCTCCTTCAGCCATGCAATAGTGGATATGTATCGCCATCTGGTGGTGGAAGTAGCATACTACAACCTTCAGCATATAGACAGACATAGTACCAACCTATACATGCATAAAGAAGTAGTGGAGCACAGCTCTGAGACTCTGCAGAAGGAAGGAGCTGCAAGCACCCAGCCGTCTAGGGCCGAGGGACTGATGCCATATCCAATACTGTACCTTCAGCAACCTGTGTGACCGCCAAAGAGCCCACGAGAAGAATGATAGCGCACCAGGTGGCGACCATGATATCTGCAGAGGAGGGTTACATTGTTACCATAAACTCGGATTAGATCAGATGTTTTTTTATTATGTATTTATGCTGTCCCCATCAATACCACTAACGGCTTCATATCACACTGATATCTATGAAGACGTAGAGTCTTTACCTTACATTACTGAATCTGCCAATCACTGGCAGGCTTGTTCACCCCCCCTCCCCCCCTCAGGAGGGATAAGAAGATGCACAGTAAGGGACATTGAATATGGAGAGAATGTGGGCAACTGCGGGGGGAGGTATACAGTATGGGGGAACAACTACACAGGGGGAGGGAGGTATACAGTATGGGGGACAACTACAGAGAGGGGAGGGAGGTATACAGTATGGGGGGACAACTACAGAGGGAGGGAGGTATACAGAATGGGGGGACAACTACACAGGGGGAGGGAGGTATACACTATAGGGGGAAACAACTACAGAGGGGGAGGGAGGTATACAGTATGGGGGGGAACAACCACACAGGGGGGAGGGAGGTATACAGTGTGGGGGGGGAACAACCACACAGGGGGGAGGGAGGTATACAGTATAGGGGGACAACTACGGGGGGGAGGAAGGTATACAGTATGGGGGAACAACTACAGGGAAATACAGTATGGTGGACAAATACTGAGGGGGAGGGAGGTATACAGTATGGGGGGACAACTACAGGGTGGAGGAAGGTATACAGTATGGGGGAACAACTACAGGGAAATACAGTATGGGGGGACAAATACTGAGGGGGAGGGAGGTATACAGTATGGGAGAACAATTACACAGGGGGAGGGAGGTATACAGTATGGGGGGGAACAACTACACAGGGGAAGGGAGGTATACAGTATGGGGGGGACAACTACAGAGGGGCGAGGGAGGTATACAGTATGGGGGGAACAACTACAGAGGGGGGTATACAGTATGGGGGACAAATACAGTGGGGGAGGGAGGTATACAGTATGGGAGATCAATTACACAGGGGGAGGGAGGTATACAGTATGGGGGGGAACAACTACACAGGGGGAGGGAGGTATACAGTATGGGGGGGGGCAACTACAGAGGGGCGAGGGAGGTATACAGTATGGGGGGACAACTACACAGGGGGAGGGAGGTATACAGTATGGGGGGAACAACTACAGAGGGGGGTATACAGTATGGGGGGACAAATACAGTGGGGGAGGGAGGTATACAGTATGGGGGGAACAACTACAGAGGGAGGGTATACAGTATGGGGGGACAAATACAGTGGGGGAGGGAGGTATACAGTATGGGGGAACAACTACAGAGGGAGGGTATACAGTATGGGGGGACAAATACAGTGGGGGAGGTAGGTATACAGTATGGGGGGAACAACTACAGAGGGAGGGTATACAGTATGGGGGGGACAAATACAGTGGGGGAGGGAGGTATACAGTATGGGGGAACAACTACAGAGGGAGGGTATACAGTATGGGGGAACAATTACACAGGGGGACGGAGGGAGGTATACAGTATGGGGGGACAAATACAGTGGGGGAGGGAGGTATACAGTATGGGGGGAACAACTACAGAGGGAGGGTATACAGTATGGGGGGACAAATACAGTGGGGGAGGGAGGGTATACAGTATGGGGGGACAAATACAGTGGGGGAGGGAGGTATACAGTATGGGGGGACAAATACAGAGGGAGGGTATACAGTATGGGGGGACAAATACAGTGGGGGAGGGAGGTATACAGTATGGGGGGACAAATACAGTGGGGGAGGGAGGGTATACAGTATGGGGGGACAAATACAGTGGGGGAGGGAGGTATACAGTATGGGGGAACAATTACACAGGGGGACGGAGGGAGGTATACAGTATGGGGAGACAACTACAGAGGGGGAGATATACAGTATGGGGGGACAACTACAGAGGGGGAGGGAGGTATACAGTATGGGGGACAACTACAGAGGGGGAGGGAGGTATACAGTATGGGGGGGACAACTACAGAGGGGGGAGGTATACAGTATGGGGGGACAACTACAGAGGGGGTGGGAGGTATACAGTATGGGGGGAACAACTACACAGGGGGAGGGAGGTATACAGCATGAGGGGACAACTACAGAGGGAGGGAGGTATACAGTATGAGAGAACTACAGAGGGAGGAGAGGTGTACAGTATGGGGGGACAAATACTGAGGGGGAGGGAGGTATACAGTATGGGGGGGGAACAACTACACAGGGGGAGGGAGGTATGCAGTATGGGGGGAACAACTACACAGGGGGAGGGAGGTATACAGTATGGGGGGGACAACTACAGAGGGGGAGGGAGGTATACAGTATGGGGGGGAACAACTACAGAGGGAGGGTATACAGTATGGGGGGACAAATACAGTGGGGGAGGGAGGTATACAGTATGGGGGGAACAACTACAGAGGGAGGGTATACAGTATGGGGGGACAAATACAGTGAGGGAGGGAGGTATACAGTATGGGGGGAACAACTACAGAGGGAGGGTATACAGTATGGGGGGACAAATACAGTGGGGGAGGGAGGTATACAGTATGGGGGGAACAACTACAGAGGAAGGGTATACAGTATGGGGGGGACAAATACAGTGGGGGAGGGAGGGTATACAGTATGGGGGGACAAATACAGTGGGGGAGGGAGGTATACAGTATGGGGGAACAATTACACAGGGGGACGGAGGGAGGTATACAGTATGGGGAGACAACTACAGAGGGGGAGATATACAGTATGGGGGGACAACTACAGAGGGGGAGGGAGGTTTACAGTATGGGGGGACAACTACAGAGGGGGAGGGAGGTATACAGTATGGGGGGACAACTACAGAGGGGGAGGGAGGTATACAGTATGGGGGGACAACTACAGAGGGGGAGGGAGGTATACAGTATGGGGGGGACAACTACAGAGGGGGAAGGTATACAGTATGGGGGGACAACTACAGAGGGGGTGGGAGGTATACAGTATGGGGGGAACAACTACACAGGGGGAGGGAGGTATACAGCATGGGGGGACAACTACAGAGGGGGGTATACAGTATGAGAGAACTACAGAGGGAGGAGAGGTGTACAGTATGGGGGGACAACTACACAGGGGGAAGGAGGTATACAGTATGGGGGGACAACTACAGAGGAGGGAGGGAGATATACAGTAAGGGGGAACAACTAGAGAGGGGCGAGGGAGGTATACAGTATTGGGGTAACAACTACAGAGGGGGGGTATACAGTATGTGGGAACTACTACAGTGGGGGAGGGAGGTATACAGTATGGGGGAACAACTACACAGGGGACGGAGGTATACAGTATGGGGGGACAACTACAGAGGGGGAGGGAGGTTTACAGTATGGGGGGACAACTACAGAGGGGGAGGGAGGTATACAGTATGGGGGGACAACTACAGAGGGGGAGGGAGGTATACAGTATGGGGGGACAACTACAGAGGGGGAGGGAGGTATACAGTATGGGGGGGACAACTACAGAGGGGGAAGGTATACAGTATGGGGGGACAACTACAGAGGGGGTGGGAGGTATACAGTATGGGGGGAACAACTACACAGGGGGAGGGAGGTATACAGCATGGGGGGACAACTACAGAGGGGGGTATACAGTATGAGAGAACTACAGAGGGAGGAGAGGTGTACAGTATGGGGGGACAACTACACAGGGGGAAGGAGGTATACAGTATGGGGGGACAACTACAGAGGAGGGAGGGAGATATACAGTAAGGGGGAACAACTAGAGAGGGGCGAGGGAGGTATACAGTATTGGGGTAACAACTACAGAGGGGGGGTATACAGTATGTGGGAACTACTACAGTGGGGGAGGGAGGTATACAGTATGGGGGAACAACTACACAGGGGAGGGAGGTATACAGTATGGGGGGACAACTACAGAGGGGGAGAGAGGTATACAGTATGGGGGGACAACTACAGAGGGAGGGAGGTATACAGAATGGGGGGGACAACTACACAGGGGGAGGGAGGTATACAGTATGGGGGGACAACCACAGAGGAGAGAGGTATACAGAATGGGGGGGGGAACAACTACACAGGGGGAGGGAGGTATACAGTATGGGGGGAACAACTACACAGGGGGAGGGAGGTATACAGTATGGGGGGACAAGTACAGAGGAGGGAGGAAGGTATACAGTATGGGGGGACAACAACAGGGGGCATATACAGTATTGGGGGACAAATTCAGAGGGGGAGGGAGGTATACAGTATTGGGAACAACTACAGAGGGGGAGGGAGGTATACAGTTTGGGGGAACAACTACACAGGGAGGTAGGTATACAGTATGGGGGGACAACTACAGAGGGGGGAGGGAGGTATACAGTATGGGGGGAACAACTACACAGGGAGAGGGAGGTATACAGTATGGGGGAAACAACTACACAGGGGGAGGGAGGTATACAGTATGGGGGGAACAACTACAGAGGGGGAGGGAGGTATACAGTATGGGGGGACAACTACAGAGGAGGGAGGGAGGTATACAGTATGGAGGAAACAACTGCAGAGGGGGAGGGAGGTATACAGTATGGGGGGCAACTACAGATGGGGAGGGAGTTGTACAGTATGGGGGGAACAACTACACAGGGGGAGGCAGGTATACAGCATGGGGTCAACTACAGAGGGGGAGGTATACAGTATGGGGGGGACAACTACAGAGGGGGAGGAGGGTATACAGTATGGGGGACAACTACAGAGGGGGAGGAAGGTATACCGTATGGGGGGGAACAACTACAGAGGGGGAGGAAGGTATACAGTATGGGGGACAACTACAGAGGGGGAGGGAGGTATACCGTATGGGGGGGAACAACTACAGAGGGGGAGGAAGGTATACAGTATGGGGGACAACTACAGAGGGGGAGGGAGGTATACAGTATGGGGGGGAACAACTACACAGGGGGAGGAGGGTATACATTATGGGGGGACAACTACAGAGGGGAGGGAGGTATACAGTATAGGGGGATAACTACAGAGGGAGGAGGGAGGTATACAGTATGGAGGGGACAATTACAGAGGGGGACGGGAGATATACAGTATGGGGCGGACAACTACAAAGGGGGATGTATACAGTATGGGGGATAAGAACCATAGAGGGGGAGGGAAGTATACAGTATGGGGGGGTGACAACTACAGAGGGGGGAAGTATACAGTATTGGGGGGGAACAACTATAGAGGGGTCTATCCAGCATGGGGAGCAACTACAGAGGGGGAGGGAGGTATACAGTATGGGGGAACTATAGAGGGGGGTATACAGAGGGCGGTATACAGTACAGAGGACTAGAAACAGGAGAACTAACTATAGGAGTTTGAGGACCGTAGGACATTCAATATGGCGGCTATCTATCGTATAGAATGGGACTACAGTGTAGGGGTATACAGTGTTTCCCCACAAATTAGATATAGCTCCTTATTCAGAGAAAAATCCTTACATAAGAGCCTGTCTTATCTTCAGAGACACATGGTACTATACATGTAATGGTGGTGATGGGGGAGAACAGGTTGCTGATGCACTGGATTTGCACAAGGAAGGCAGTTACCCTAAGTAATGGACTGCTTGTGCTGCAGGCCTGTGAATTATAGGAACTGAGGAGGGGAAAATTACATTTAGGAGGCAGCTCTGTGGACGTACAGGTGTAGGGACGCTGAAGACAGCTTCCCAATGCTTTGTGGGTTTTAAAGGGGAACTCTGGTAATAGAATTAGTCCAGTGAAAAATTTTATTAAAGTATTGTATTGCCCCCCCCAAAAAGTTATACAAATCACCAGTATACACTTATTATGGGAAATGCTTATAAAGTTCTTTATTCCCTGCACTTACAACTGCATCAAGGCTTCACTTCCTGGATAACATGGTGAAGTCACTTCCTGGATAACATGGTGATGTCACTTCCTGGAAAATGGTGATGTCACTTCCTGGATAACATGGTGATGTCACGACCCGACACCCAGAGCTGTGCAGGCTGTGGCTGCTGGAGAGGATGATGGCAGGGGGACACTGAGCATCTCTCTGTCATCATCCTCTCCAGTAGCCACAGCCCTACAGCTCTGGGAGTTGTGACATCATTGTGTTATCTAGGATGTGACATCACCATGTTATCCAGGAAGGGACGTCATCCTGTTATCCTGGAATTGAGGCTGCTGAAGAGGATGATGGCAGAGGGATGCTCAGTGTCCCTCAGTGTCCCCCTGCCATTATCCTCTCCAGCAGCCACAGCCTGCACAGCTCTGGGAGTCGGGTGGAGACATCACCATGTTATCCAGGAAGTGACGTCACCATGTTATCCAGGAAGTGACATCACAATGTTATCCAGGAAGTGACATCACCATGTTATCTAGGAAGTGACATCACAATGTTATCCAGGAAGTGACATCACCATGTTATCCAGGAAGTGACATCACCATGTTATCCAGGAAGTGACATCACCGTGTTATCCAGGAAGTGACATCACCGTGTTATCCAGGAAGTGACATCACCGTGTTATCCAGGAAGTGACATCACCGTGTTATCCAGGAAGTGACATCACAATGTTATCCAGGAAGTGACATCACCATGTTATCTAGGAAGTGACATCACCATGTTATCCAGGAAGTGACATCACCATGTTATCCAGTAGGTGACATCACCATGTTATCCAGGAAGTGACATCACCGTGTTATCCAGGAAGTGACATCACCGTGTTATCCAGGAATTGACGTCACCGTGTTATCCAGGAAGTGACATCACCATGTTATCCAGGAAATGACATCACCATGTTATCCAGGAAGTGACATCACCATGTTATCCAGTAGGTGACATCACCATGTTATCCAGGAAGTGACATCACCGTGTTATCCAGGAAGTGACATCACCATGTTATCCAGGAAGTGACATCACCGTGTTATCCAGGAAGTGACATCACCGTGTTATCCAGGAAGTGACATCACCGTGTTATCCAGGAAGTGACATCACCGTGTTATCCAGGAAGTGACATCACAATGTTATCCAGGAAGTGACATCACCATGTTATCTAGGAAGTGACATCACAATGTTATCCAGGAAGTGACATCACCATGTTATCCAGTAGGTGACATCACCATGTTATCCAGGAAGTGACATCACCGTGTTATCCAGGAAGTGACATCACCGTGTTATCCAGGAATTGACGTCACCGTGTTATCCAGGAAGTGAGATCACCATGTTATCCAGGAAATGACATCACCATGTTATCCAGGAAGTGACATCACCGTGTTACCCAGGAAGTGACATCACCGTGTTACCCAGGAAGTGACATCACCGTGTTACCCAGGAAGTGAAGCCTTGATGCAGTAGTAAGTGCAGGGAAAAAAAGCCCTGTATAAGCATTTCCTGTAATAAGTGTATATTGGGGATTTGTATAACTTTTGGGGGGCAATATAATACTTTAATAAATTTTTTTGCCAGACTTCTCCTTTAAGAATAAGGAATAGACATATAATAAATGTGATTTCCCTGTAAAGTATCGGTGTCTCTGGACTGATGTGGCGGTCCTTCCTGCCGGGGACTCCTGCACAATGTATGCGGATCAGGCTGTTGGAGTGTCTGTGAAATGGTGGGGACCTGGAAGGGTGGTGTCCCGCTCCTGAATCCATTCCCAGGAGTATGTGGGGAATATAATATGGCATACTTAATAAATAAAAAAATAAAAATAAAAACTATAAGAAACTACTTGAGGTTTTGACTAGATAAAAGATACAGGCCTTCTAAGAGCTATAGGGGTGCGGTGTACGGAGGGGGGGTCGCTGGCATTAGGGAAATAGTTGAGGAGTATGGTATATAGTTATCATCTATAAACCGAAAATCTGAAGGTAGAAGGTGGCACCGGGAATGGATTGATTGTACGGATAATTTGCACATATGTATATACTGATGCATTATCTGCTATAAGTTGTATTTTATGCCGTATTGTGGTTTACCTATGAGTTTTTAATGAATTGTGTAAGAAAATAAAAATATATTAAGTTAAAAAGAAAAATCTCCAGTCTTCCAGTACTTATCAGCTGCTATATGTCCTACAGGAAGTGGTGTATTCTCTTCAGTCTGACACAGTGCTCTCTGCTGCCACCTCTGTCCATGTCAGGAACTGCCCAGAGCAGCAGCAAATCCCCATAGAAAACCTCTCCTGCTCTGGACAGTTCCTGACATGGACAGAGGTGGCAGCAGAGAGCACTGTGTCAGACTGAAGAGAATACACCACTTCCTGCAGGACATACAGCAGCTAATAAGTCCTGGAAGGCTGGAGAGGTTTACATGAAAATAAATTACAAATCTACAAAACTTTCTGACACCAATTGATTTGAAAAAAAAAACCACTTTCACAAAACCCACAAAGCATTAGGCAGCTGTCTCCAGTGTCCCTGCAACTGTATGTACACGGAGCTGCCTCCTCAGAGCTGACTATGGGACGGTGCCAGTGTGTGCCACTATGGGACGGTGCCAGTGTGTGCCACTATGAGACGGCGCCAGTGTGTGCCACTATGAGACGGCGCCAGTGTGTGCCACTATGGGACGGTGCCAGTGTGTGCCACTATGGGACGGTGAGAGTGTGGGCCACTATGGGATGGTGCCAGTGTGTGCCACTATGAGACGGCGCCAGTGTGTGCCACTATGAGACGGCGCCAGTGTGGGCCACTATGGGACGGTGCCAGTGTGGGCCACTATGGGACGGAGCGAGTGTGTGCCACTATGAGACGGCGCCAGTGTGTGCCACTATGGGACGGTGCCAGTGTGGGCCACTATGGGACGGAGCGAGTGTGTGCCACTATGAGACGGCGCCAGTGTGTGCCACTATGGGACGGTGCCAGTGTGTGCCACTATGGGACGGTGCCAGTGTGTGCCACTATGGGACGGTGCCAGTGTGTGCCACTATGGGACGGTGCCAGTGTGTGCCACTATTGGACGGTGTGAGTGTGTGCCACTATTGGACGGTATGAGTGTGGGCCACTATGGGAAGGTGCGAGTGTGGGCCACTATGGGAAGGTGCGAGTGTGTGCCACTATGAGACGGCGCCAGTGTGGGCCACTATGAGACGGTGCCAGTGTGTGCCACTATGGGACGGTGCCAGTGTGTGCCACTATGGGACGGTGCCAGTGTGTGCCACTATGGGACGGTGCCAGTGTGTGCCACTATGGGACGGTGCCAGTGTGTGCCACTATGGGACGGTGCCAGTGTGTGCCACTATGAGACGGTGCCAGTGTGTGCCACTATGGGACGGTGCCAGTGTGTGCCACTATGAGACGGCGCCAGTGTGTGCCACTATGGGACGGTGCCAGTGTGTGCCACTATGGGACGGTGCCAGTGTGTGCCACAAAGGGACGGTGTGAGTGTGTGCCACTATGGGACGGTGCCAGTGTGTGCCACTATGGGACGGTGAGAGTGTGGGCCACTATGGGATGGTGCCAGTGTGTGCCACTATGGGACGGTGCCAGTGTGTGCCACTATGGGACGGTGCCAGTGTGGGCCACTATGGGACGGTGCCAGTGTGTGCCACTATGGGACGGTGCCAGTGTGTGCCACTATGGGACGGTGCCAGTGTGTGCCACTATGAGACGGCGCCAGTGTGTGCCACTATGAGACGGCGCCAGTGTGTGCCACTATGGGACGGTGAGAGTGTGGGCCACTATGGGACGGTGCCAGTGTGTGCCACTATGGGACGGTGCCAGTGTGTGCCACTATGGGACGGTGCCAGTGTGTGCCACTATGGGACGGTGAGAGTGTGGGCCACTATGGGACGGTGCCAGTGTGTGCCACTATGGGATGGTGCCAGTGTGTGCCACTATGGGACGGTGCCAGTGTGTGCCACGAAGGGACGGTGCCAGTGTGTGCCACTATGGGACGGTGCCAGTGTGTGCCACTATGAGACGGCGCCAGTGTGTGCCACTATGGGACGGTGCCAGTGTGTGCCACTATGGGACGGTGCCAGTGTGTGCCACTATGGGACGGTGCCAGTGTGTGCCACTATGGGACGGTGCCAGTGTGTGCCACTATGGGACGGTGCCAGTGTGTGCCACTATGGGACGGTGCCAGTGTGTGCCACTATTGGACGGTGTGAGTGTGTGCCACTATTGGACGGTGTGAGTGTGGGCCACTATGGGAAGGTGCGAGTGTGGGCCACTATGGGAAGGTGCGAGTGTGTGCCACTATGAGACGGCGCCAGTGTGTGCCACAAAGGGACGGAGCGAGTGTGTGCCACTATGGGACGGTGAGAGTGTGTGCCACTATGGGACGGTGAGAGTGTGTGCCACTATGGGACGGTGCCAGTGTGTGCCACTATGGGATGGTGCCAGTGTGTGCCACTATGGGACGGTGCCAGTGTGTGCCACTATGGGACGGTGAGAGTGTGGGCCACTATGGGAAGGTGCGAGTGTGGGCCACTATGGGAAGGTGCGAGTGTGTGCCACTATGAGACGGCGCCAGTGTGGGCCACTATGGGAAGGTGCGAGTGTGTGCCACTATGGGACGGTGCCAATGTGTGCCACAAAGGGACGGAGCGAGTGTGTGCCACTATGGGACGGTGAGAGTGTGTGCCACTATGGGACGGTGCCAGTGTGTGCCACTATGGGACGGTGCCAGTGTGTGCCACAAAGGGACGGTGCGAGTGTGTGCCACTATTGGACGGTCTGAGTGTGTGCCACGAAGGGACAGTGCGAGTGTGTGCCACAAAGGGACGGTGTGAGTGTGTGCCACTATGGGACAGTGTGATTGTGTGCCACTATTGGACGGAGCGAGTGTGTGCCACTATTGGACGGTGAGAGTGTGTGCCACTATGGGACGGTGCCAGTGTGTGCCACTATGGGACGGAGCGAGTGTGTGCTACTAGGGGACGGTGCCAGTGTGTGCCATTATGGGACGGTGCCAGTGTGTGCCACTATTGGACGGTGTGAGTGTGTGCCACGAAGGGACAATGCAAGTGTGTGCCACAAAGGGACGGAGCGAGTGTGTGCCACTATTGGACGGTGTGAGTGTGTGCCACGAAGGGACAATGCAAGTGTGTGCCACAAAGGGACGGAGCGAGTGTGTGCCACTATTGGACGGTGTGAGTGTGTGCCACGAAGGGACAATGCAAGTGTGTGCCACAAAGGGACGGTGCGAGTGTGTGCCACTATGGGACGGTGAGAGTGTGGGCCACTATGAGACGGCGCCAGTGTGTGCCACTATGGGACGGTGCCAGTGTGTGCCACAAAGGGACGATGTGAGTGCGTGCCACTATGGGACGGTGAGAGTGTGTGCCACTATGTGACGGTGCCAGTGTGTGCCACTATGGGACGGAGCGAGTGTGTGCCACTATGGGACGGTGAGAGTGTGGGCCACTATGAGACGGCGCCAGTGTGTGCCACTATGGGACGGTGCCAGTGTGTGCCACAAAGGGACGATGTGAGTGCGTGCCACTATGGGACGGTGAGAGTGTGTGCCACTATGGGACGGTGCCAGTGTGTGCCACTATGGGACGGAGCGAGTGTGTGCCACTATGGGACGGTGAGAGTGTGTGCCACTATGAGACGGTGCCAGTGTGTGCCACTATGGGACGGAGCGAGTGTGTGCCACTATGGGACGGTGAGAGTGTGTGCCACTATGGGACGTTGTGAATGTGTGCCACGAAGGGACGGTGAGAGTGTGTGCCACTATGGGACGTTGTGAATGTGTGCCACGAAGGGACGGTGCGAGTGTGTGCCACGAAGGGACGGTGCGAGTGTGTGCCACTATGGGATGGTGCAAGTGTGTGCCACTATGGGATGGTGCAAGTGTGTGCCACTATACGATGGTGCAAGTGTGTGCCACTATGGGACGGTGCGAGTGTGTGCCACTATGGGACGGTGCAAGTGTGTGCCACTATGGGATGGTGCAAGTGTGGGCCACTATGGGACAGTGCAAGTGTGTGCCACTATGGGACGGTGCAAGTGTGTGCCACTATGGGATGGTGCAAGTGTGTGCCACTATGGGACGGTGCGAGTGTCTGCCACTATGGGACGGTGCGAGTGTGGGCCACTATGGGACAGTGCAAGTGTGTGCCACTATGGGACGGTGCAAGTGTGTGCCACTATGGGACGGTGAGAGTGTGTGCCACTATGGGACGGTGCGAGTGTGTGCCACTATGGGACGGTGCGAGTGTGTGCCACTATGGGACGGTGCGAGTGTGTGCCACTATGGGACGGTGCGAGTGTGTGCCACTATGGGACGGTGCGAGTGTGTGCCACTATGGGACGGTGCGAGTGTGTGCCACTATGGGACGGTGCGAGTGTGTGCCACTATGGCAAGGTGCGAGTGTGTGCCACTATGGGATGGTGCGAGTGTGTGCCACTTAGGGCCGGTTTTAGACTAGATGTGGCCCTGGGCAAAGTTGAAGGTGGGGCCCCAAATGCTGAAATATTTTAGCAACAATTTAAGGTCCCCATACATGTTACTCTTTTGTTGGTGGTACCTGTTGCTCCTGGTGGGTTCGGCCATCAGTGTAAGGTGTATGGGGCTCTCTGGACAGTCCTCTGACAGATGACATCAGTGGACATAGGGGGTCGAGCTTGATGGAAAATCAACTCCCAACCTCTTTGTTCTCAGAGAGATAAGCCGCCATCAGATCTGTATGGCTATGGCTTTCCCCTCTCATAGAGAACACAGGAACACTCAGATGTGCCAAATTTCTGTGTATGGGGAGGACGGGACCGGATGGGAGAGATAATTGTCAGCTGAAGGATTGTTCAGCCAGCAGTTATTGGAAGTGTACGGCCACTTTTAAGGCCGTATTACACGGCCTGATATTCCGCAGAAGCGAGCGCCAATCTGGTAGAATGGAGCTCGCTTAGAGAGCCTACTACAGCAAAAGCTATGGAGGAGATTATCAAACTGGTGTAAAGAAGAATTGGCTCAGTTGCCCCTAGCAACCAATCAGATTCCACCATCTTAGAATGTGAGTAATGAAAGGTGGAATCTGATTGGTTGCTAGGGGCAACGGAGCCAGTTTCACTTTACACCATGTTTGATAAATCTCCCCCTATGTGTATATATACAGTATATCATTAGTGATGTGTGTGCAATCCTTGCTGTATATAGTAAACAATAAAGATATATACTACCTGATCACGTTCCCCGGTGTCCTCAGGCCTTGTCTGTGATATATACTACCTGATCATGTTCCCCCGTGTCCTCAGGCCTTGTCTGTGATATATACTACCTGATCATGTTCCCCGGTGCCCTCAGGCCTTGTCTGTGATATATACTACCTGATCATGTTCCCCGGTGTCCTCAGGCCATGTCTGTGATATATACTACCTGATCACGTTCCCCGGTGTCCTCAGGCCATGTCTGTGATATATACTACCTGATCACGTTCCCCGGTGTCCTCAGGCCTTGTCTGTGATATATACTACCTGATCATGTTCCCCAGTGTCCTCACAGAGCGATAGCGTCCTGATTCGGACTATTTTCGCTCCATGTATTAGGCCCCTTACTCAGTTCAGAAGGTTACATGCCGGGACTGCCGCTATATGCCAGGACTGCCGCTACATGTCAGGACTGCCCATACATTCTGGGACTGCAGCTACATGCCGGGACTGCCGCTACATGTCAGGACTGCCACTATATGCCAGGACTGCCCCTACATGTCAGGACTGCCCCTATATGCCAGGACTGCCCATACATTCTGGGACTGCCGCTACATGCCGGGACTGCCCCTACATGTCAGGACTGCCGCTACATGCCGGGACTGCCGCTACATGCCGGGACTGCCGCTACATGTCAGGACTGCCGCTACATGCCGGGACTGCCACTACATGTCAGGACTGCCCCTACATTCTGGGACTGCCATTACATGCCGGGACTGCCCCTACATGTCAGGACTGCCACTACATGCCGGGACTGCCCCTACATTCTGGGACTGCCGCTACATGTCAGGACTGCCCCTACATTCTGGGACTGCCGCTACATGTCAGGACTGCCCCTACATTCTGGGACTGCCGCTACATGTCAGGACTGCCCCTACATTCTGGGACTGCCGCTACATGCCGGGACTGCCGCTACATGTCAGGACTGCCACTACATTCTGGGACTGCCGCTAAATGTCAGGACTGCCACTACATGTCAGGACTGCCACTACATTCTGGGACTGCCGCTAAATGTCAGGACTGCCCGCTAGTGGTGTAAACACAAGAACTATTTATATGAATTGCTTTAAAAAAATAAAATAAAAAAATCACTATAATCAGGACCAAATATTACCTCCATACCGTTATTGAAGAAAACACACTATATATAGGCCAATATTACCACCATAAAGTGACCGCCCCATAATGACTCTATATACACTATATACAGACCAATATTACCGCCATAGAGTGACCACCGCATAATGACTCTATATACACTATATACAGACCAATATTACCGCCATAGAGTGACCACCACATAATGACTCTATATACACTATATACGGACCAATATTACCACCATAGACTGACCACTGTATAATAAATGACTGTATATACACTGTATACAGACCAATATTATGTGGCTGTCACCCTATGGCTGTACTATTGGTCTGTATATAGTGTATATATAGAGTCATTATGTGGCAGTCAATCTATGGCAGTAATGACTCTACGCTATATACAGACCAATATTATTGCTATAGGCTGACCCCTGTATAATGACTTTATATACACTCTATATACAGACCAATATTACCGCCATAGAGTGACCACTGCATAATGACTCTATATACAGACCAATATTACTGCCATAGACTGACCCCTGTATAATGACTCTATATACACTATATACAGACCAATATTATGTGGCGATCACTCTATGGCTGTACTATATATACTGTACTGTGGCTGTACTGTATATAGTGTCATTATGTGGTAGTCAATCTATGGCAATAATGACTCTATATATACACTATATACAGACCAATATTACCGCCATAGAGTGACCACCACATAATGACTCTATATACACTATATACAGACCAATATTACCACCATAAAGTGACCGCCCCATAATGACTCTATATACACTATATACAGACCAATATTACCACCATAAAGTGACCGCCCCATAATGACTCTATATACACTATATACAGACCAATATTACCGCTATAGACTTTCCACTGTATAATGAATGACTCTTTATACACTGTATACAGACCAATATTATGTGGCTGTCACTCTATGGCTGTACTATTGGTCTGTATATAGTGTATATATAGAGTCATTATGTGGTGGTCACTGTATGGCAGTAATGACTATATATACACTATATACAGAACAATATTAATGCCAAAGAGTGTCCACTGCATATTGACACTTTATACAGACCAATATTACCGCCATAGAGTGACCGCCACATAACTCTATATACACACTATATACAGACCAATATTACCGCCATAGATTGACCACTGCATAAGGACTCTGTATCCAGACCAATATTATGTGGTGGTCACTGTATGGCGGTAATATTGGTCTGTATATAGTGTCATTATGTGGCAGTCAATCTATGGCAGTAATGACTATATATACACTATATACAGACCAATATTACCAGCATACAGTGACCACCACCTAAGGACTGAATACCACATTATTATTTTTCTCAATAAAATACACCGTATTGCCTTATATACATAGGAGGAGCTGCAGCCAATCAGCGGCCTCAGTGGTCACCGGCAGCAATTACATAGGACGGATGGGGCCGGAGAATGGCTGCAGCTCCTATATACAGTCTATTCACCTCAACACTTGGGAGTCAGCAGTGCTAATACACACACACTATATATATATATATACACACACACACATCCATGAAAACACATTATACAGATACAAACCATCCAGCCCACACACTATACACAGGACATGTAACACACACTACAATCATCCATTATACACCTACATTCATACACATTACACACTACATATACAGTATACTTACTCTGTCTAGCATGCTGGGTGTAGTGGTGAATCCCCCTCATGTACCATGCAGCAGGCTGTCATCCTCTCCTCCATCGTCCCGACAGCTCCACATCAGAGCAGGAAGTCACGTGCAGTAAGAGGAGCTGGAGGGAGGGGGAGGGGGAGCTACACACACACGGAGCAGACACCAAGCAGCGTCCTGCAGCCTCTGTGTGACCCCTGATAGCAGCAGCTGGGGATCACTGCCAGACGCTGCAGGACGCTCTCCTACTGGAACTGCGGGAGGGGGCCCCTGGGGGATGGGGGCCCTGGGCATTTGCCCTGCTTGCCCCCCCCTAACGCCGGCCCTGGTGCCACTATGGGACGGTGCGAGTGTGTGCCACTCTGGGACGGTGCGAGTGTGTGCCACTCTGGGACGGTGCGAGTGTGTGCCACTCTGGGACGGTGCGAGTGTGTGCCACTATGGGACGGTGCAAGTGTGTGCCACTATGGGACGGTGCGAGTGTTTGCTACTATGGCAAGGTGCGAGTGTGTGCCACTATGGCAAGGTGCGAGTGTGTGCCACTATGGCAAGGTGCGAGTGTGTGCCACTATGGCAAGGTGCGAGTGTGTGCCACTATGGGACGGTGGAAGTGTGTGAGACTATGGCAAGGTGCAAATGTGTGCCACTACGGGATGGTGCGAGTGTGTGCCACTATGGGACGGTGCGAGTGTGTGCCACTATGACAAGTTGCGAGTGTGTGCCACTATGAGAAGGTGCGAGTGTGTGCCACTATGGGACGTTGCGGGTGTCAGTAAATCAGTAAGACTGTGACCATCACTAGTGCGATTGTGAGCCACTATGGGACGGTGCGAGTGTGTGCCACTATGGGACGGTGCGAGTGTGTGCCACTATGGGACGGTGCGAGTGTGTGCCACTATGGAATGGTGCGATTGTGTGCCACTATGGGATGGTGCGATTGTGTGCCACTATGGGATGGTGCGATTGTGTGCCACTATGGGATGGTGCGAGTGTCAGTAAATCAGTAAGACTGTGACCATCACTAGTGCGATTGTGTGCCACTATGGGACGGTGCGAGTGTCTGCCACTATGGGATGGTGCGAGTGTGCGCCACTATGGGATGGTGCGAGTGTGCGCCACTATGGGACGGTGCGAGTGTGCGCCACTATGGGACGGTGCGAGTGTCTGCCACTATGGGACGGTGCGAGTGTGCGCCACTATGGAATGGTGCGATTGTGTGCCACTATGGAATGGTGCGATTGTGTGCCACTATGGGATGGTGCGATTGTGTGCCACTATGGAATGGTGCAATTGTGTGCCACTATGGGATGGTGCGAGTGTGCGCCACTATGGGACGGTGCGAGTGTGCGCCACTATGGGATGGTGCGAGTGTGTGCCACTATGGGACGGTGCGAGTGTGCGCCACTATGGGACGGTGCGAGTGTCTGCCACTATGGGACGGTGCGAGTGTGCGCCACTATGGAATGGTGCGATTGTGTGCCACTATGGAATGGTGCGATTGTGTGCCACTATGGGATGGTGCGATTGTGTGCCACTATGGAATGGTGCAATTGTGTGCCACTATGGGATGGTGCGAGTGTGCGCCACTATGGGACGGTGCGAGTGTGCGCCACTATGGGATGGTGCGAGTGTGCGCCACTATGGGACGGTGCGAGTGTGCGCCACTATGGGACGGTGCGAGTGTCTGCCACTATGGGACGGTGCGAGTGTGCGCCACTATGGCATGGTGCGATTGTGTGCCACTATGGAATGGTGCGATTGTGTGCCACTATGGGATGGTGCGATTGTGTGCCACTATGGAATGGTGCAATTGTGTGCCACTATGGGATGGTGCGAGTGTGCGCCACTATGGGACGGTGCGAGTGTGCGCCACTATGGGATGGTGCGAGTGTGTGCCACTATGGGATGGTGCGAGTGTGCGCCACTATGGGACGGTGCGAGTGTGCGCCACTATGGGATGGTGCGAGTGTGTGCCACTATGGGATGGTGCGAGTGTGCGCCACTATGGGACGGTGCGAGTGTGTGCCACTATGGAATGGTGCGATTGTGTGCCACTATGGGACGGTGCGAGTGTCAGTAAATCAGTAAGACTGTGACCATCACTAGTGCGATTGTGTGCCACTATGGAATGGTGCGATTGTGTGCCACTATGGAATGGTGCGATTGTGTGCCACTATGGGACGGTGCGAGTGTCAGTAAATCAGTAAGACTGTGACCATCACTAGTGCGATTGTGTGCCACTATGGAATGGTGCGATTGTGTGCCACTATGGGATGGTGCGAGTGTGCGCCACTATGGGACGGTGCGAGTGTGCGCCACTATGGGACGGTGCGAGTGTCTGCCACTATGGGACGGTGCGAGTGTGTGCCACTATGGGATGGTGCGAGTGTGCGCCACTATGGGACGGTGCGAGTGTCTGCCACTATGGGACGGTGCGAGTGTGTGCCACTATGGGACGGTGCGAGTGTCAGTAAATCAGTAAGACTGTGACCATCACTAGTGCGATTGTGTGCCACTATGGAATGGTGCGATTGTGTGCCACTATGGGATGGTGCGAGTGTGCGCCACTATGGGACGGTGCGAGTGTGCGCCACTATGGGACGGTGCGAGTGTCTGCCACTATGGGACGGTGCGAGTGTGTGCCACTATGGGACGGTGCGAGTGTGCGCCACTATGGAATGGTGCGATTGTGTGCCACTATGGAATGGTGCGATTGTGTGCCACTATGGGATGGTGCGATTGTGTGCCACTATGGAATGGTGCAATTGTGTGCCACTATGGGATGGTGCGAGTGTGCGCCACTATGGGACGGTGCGAGTGTGCGCCACTATGGGATGGTGCGAGTGTGTGCCACTATGGGACGGTGCGAGTGTGCGCCACTATGGGACGGTGCGAGTGTCTGCCACTATGGGACGGTGCGAGTGTGCGCCACTATGGAATGGTGCGATTGTGTGCCACTATGGAATGGTGCGATTGTGTGCCACTATGGGATGGTGCGATTGTGTGCCACTATGGAATGGTGCAATTGTGTGCCACTATGGGATGGTGCGAGTGTGCGCCACTATGGGACGGTGCGAGTGTGCGCCACTATGGGATGGTGCGAGTGTGCGCCACTATGGGACGGTGCGAGTGTGCGCCACTATGGGACGGTGCGAGTGTCTGCCACTATGGGACGGTGCGAGTGTGCGCCACTATGGAATGGTGCGATTGTGTGCCACTATGGAATGGTGCGATTGTGTGCCACTATGGGATGGTGCGATTGTGTGCCACTATGGAATGGTGCAATTGTGTGCCACCATGGGATGGTGCGAGTGTGCGCCACTATGGGACGGTGCGAGTGTGCGCCACTATGGGATGGTGCGAGTGTGTGCCACTATGGGATGGTGCGAGTGTGCGCCACTATGGGACGGTGCGAGTGTGCGCCACTATGGGATGGTGCGAGTGTGTGCCACTATGGGATGGTGCGAGTGTGCGCCACTATGGGACGGTGCGAGTGTGTGCCACTATGGAATGGTGCGATTGTGTGCCACTATGGGACGGTGCGAGTGTCAGTAAATCAGTAAGACTGTGACCATCACTAGTGCGATTGTGTGCCACTATGGAATGGTGCGATTGTGTGCCACTATGGAATGGTGCGATTGTGTGCCACTATGGGACGGTGCGAGTGTCAGTAAATCAGTAAGACTGTGACCATCACTAGTGCGATTGTGTGCCACTATGGAATGGTGCGATTGTGTGCCACTATGGGATGGTGCGAGTGTGCGCCACTATGGGACGGTGCGAGTGTGCGCCACTATGGGACGGTGCGAGTGTCTGCCACTATGGGACGGTGCGAGTGTGTGCCACTATGGGATGGTGCGAGTGTGCGCCACTATGGGACGGTGCGAGTGTGTGCCACTATGGGACGGTGCGAGTGTGTGCCACTATGGGACGGTGCGAGTGTCAGTAAATCAGTAAGACTGTGACCATCACTAGTGCGATTGTGTGCCACTATGGAATGGTGCGATTGTGTGCCACTATGGGATGGTGCGAGTGTGCGCCACTATGGGACGGTGCGAGTGTGCGCCACTATGGGACGGTGCGAGTGTCTGCCACTATGGGACGGTGCGAGTGTCTGCCACTATGGGACGGTGCGAGTGTGTGCCACTCTGGGACGGTGCGAGTGTGTGCCACTATGGGACGGTGGAAGTGTGTGCCACTATGGGACGGTGCGAGTGTTTGCTACTATGGCAAGGTGCGAGTGTGTGCCACTATGGCAAGGTGCGAGTGTGTGCCACTATGGCAAGGTGCGAGTGTGTGCCACTATGGCAAGGTGCGAGTGTGTGCCACTATGGGACGGTGGAAGTGTGTGAGACTATGGCAAGATGCGAGTGTGTGAGACTATGGCAAGGTGCAAATGTGTGCCACTACGGGATGGTGCGAGTGTGTGCCACTATGGGACGGTGCGAGTGTGTGCCACTATGACAAGTTGCGAGTGTGTGCCACTATGAGAAGGTGCGAGTGTGTGCCACTATGGGACGTTGCGGGTGTCAGTAAATCAGTAAGACTGTGACCATCACTAGTGCGATTGTGAGCCACTATGGGACGGTGCGAGTGTCTGCCACTATGGGACGGTGCGAGTGTGTGCCACTATGGGACGGTGCGAGTGTGTGCCACTATGGAATGGTGCGATTGTGTGCCACTATGGGATGGTGCGATTGTGTGCCACTATGGGATGGTGCAATTGTGTGCCACTATGGGATGGTGCGAGTGTCAGTAAATCAGTAAGACTGTGACCATCACTAGTGCGATTGTGTGCCACTATGGGACGGTGCGAGTGTCTGCCACTATGGGATGGTGCGAGTGTGCGCCACTATGGGATGGTGCGAGTGTGCGCCACTATGGGACGGTGCGAGTGTGCGCCACTATGGGACGGTGCGAGTGTCTGCCACTATGGGACGGTGCGAGTGTGCGCCACTATGGAATGGTGCGATTGTGTGCCACTATGGAATGGTGCGATTGTGTGCCACTATGGGATGGTGCGATTGTGTGCCACTATGGAATGGTGCAATTGTGTGCCACTATGGGATGGTGCGAGTGTGAGCCACTATGGGACGGTGCGAGTGTGCGCCACTATGGGATGGTGCGAGTGTGTGCCACTATGGAATGGTGCGATTGTGTGCCACTATGGGACGGTGCGAGTGTCAGTAAATCAGTAAGACTGTGACCATCACTAGTGCGATTGTGTGCCACTATGGAATGGTGCGATTGTGTGCCACTATGGGATGGTGCGAGTGTGCGCCACTATGGGACGGTGCGAGTGTGCGCCACTATGGGACGGTGCGAGTGTCTGCCACTATGGGACGGTGCGAGTGTGTGCCACTATGGGATGGTGCGAGTGTGCGCCACTATGGGACGGTGCGAGTGTCTGCCACTATGGGACGGTGCGAGTGTGTGCCACTATGGGACGGTGTGAGTGTCAGTAAATCAGTAAGACTGTGACCATCACTAGTGCGATTGTGTGCCACTATGGAATGGTGCGATTGTGTGCCACTATGGGATGGTGCGAGTGTGCGCCACTATGGGACGGTGCGAGTGTGCGCCACTATGGGACGGTGCGAGTGTCTGCCACTATGGGACGGTGCGAGTGTCTGCCACTATGGGACGGTGCGAGTGTCTGCCACTATGGGACGGTGCGAGTGTCTGCCACTATGGGACGGTGCGAGTGTCTGCCACTATGGGACGGTGCGAGTGTCTGCCACTATGGGACGGTGCGAGTGTCTGCCACTATGGGACGGTGCGAGTGTCTGCCACTATGGGACGGTGCGAGTGTCTGCCACTATGGGATGGTGCGAGTGTGCGCCACTATGGGACGGTGCGAGTGTGCGCCACTATGGGACGGTGCGAGTGTCTGCCACTATGGCAGGCTATGTTCACACAACGAACAGAGACCGGCCATTCCGGGACCCTGCCGGGTCACAGAATGGCCGGTCTCTGCCCGGATCATCCCATCCGGCCTTAAGTACTGGCCGGATGATCTTTCCGGCCGCAGAGCTCTGATGCGCATTAGCTCGATTCACTGTGTGAACTGACAGGGTTTCCTACGGCCGCAATTCAATGAAATGACATGTCAGTTATTTGCGGCGCGGCACGGATCCCGGGACGGTAAATCACAGGTAGTAATAGTGTAATAATGTGGGGTGTCTTACCGGTATCACAGGAGGAGCGGCAGAGCTGTGGATCCTGACCGGTCACTTCTCTCCTTTTATAATAACTTTGAGGCTGAGATCATTTATTGATATTTACTTGAGATCATAAAACTTTATTACTTACTGAGAAGTGAGACAGCTGGAAAGCATTTGTACCACATTTACAACCCCCACCCATATTAATGGCCCCCGCCTATGGGGCTGCCTTCTGGTATATTGTCCTGAATGATAGCGGTCATTAAGGTTGTATACGGGAAGCAATGATGGCTCAGTGACACAAGAGAGACTGTGACCATCACTAGTAGAGACTTGTGGGACCACCATCAGGTTGGACCCCTCTGCTGATCTGCCTGCCAGGCCCCTTGTGTATCAGACACTGACAGTCTCCTCCTCTCACAACCAAACAGCCGCTGCATTTGCCGTAACCCGGAGTTGCTAGGTGTTGTCAGCAGTAGGCTAGGTGTCAGGGTACCAATTGAGTGGTGATGCCCACCCCTGTGTATACTAGCACTTAGGCTTCATTCACATGTTCCGTGTTCCGCACAGAAGACGGATGTGGAATGCCTGTAACGGACTCTCCCCCTCCCGGGCAGCATCTGTAATTAGATGCTGAGAGCGGGGGAACTGTACAGATATGCGCCGCATTGTAATGACAGCACCGCATGGCTGATTCATTATAGCGCGGCGCATATCTGTACAGTTCCCCCGCTCCCAGCATGCTGCCAGGGCGGGGGAGAGTCCGTTACAGGCATTCCACGTCCGTGTTCCATGCGGAACATGGAACGTGTGAATACAGCCTTAGGCTTTGTAGAGGAAGAACCATTGTATGTGCAGGTGTGGTTTCCCACCACGGTTGTTACTAGTTTATACACCCCTCGCAAAAGCCTGTACTCTAAGTACTTAAGTTTTTCCACTAGATGTCGCTAGTATGTATATCTTGTACCTAGGTGCTGCACAGCTGTGGTACTCAAGGGGTTGTTCTTTGTGATTTGTGCACCAGTGAGAGCTCTTTTCTCTTCTCCACCTCTCTCTATTCTCTTTCTCTTTCACTCTCTTCTCACCCACTCACAGCAGGTATTACATACCCTGTAGGAAGTTGTCACATGGGGAGAGGAAGTGTAGGTACACACTTAGGGGGACATTTATTAAGTCCGACATTTTTTACGCCGGACTTAAAAATGTCCCCGCATCTCCGGCGCTACGGAGATTTATGTAGAGGCGGACTGCCTCCGGTGTGCACGGCCAAAAAGCTACGCAAGCTGAGGACTGGAGTAGGTTTTTGGCGTAACTTTAAGATCCAAAAATGATGAATCGCGTGGACTATGAGTCCGCGCCCCCCGTTCCGCCCCTCCACACCCCCTCAACGCCCCCCCCCCCCCGCAAATCACCCATTTGCGCTTAAAATCAATCGCAAATCGCCACTTTTCGCCGAAAAACCACATTTTGCTGGATAATACATGTCCCCCTTAGTCTTAGTCTGGAACAAGTGAAAGGAACAAGGCCTAAGTGTGTGATAGCCTGGGTACCTGACACCACCCAGCCTATCACACACCACATACATTGTTAGCCCTCTTGTGAACCTTCAGTTGTGCAAAAAATAGGAGAAGTGAGACACCAAGTGGTAAAGTGGCAAAAGGCAGCCTGCAGCACAGAGTGTGACACCTGACAGATACAGGCGGTGCTAGGAGGCAGAGATACCAGAGGACAGGCGGTGCTAGGAGGCGGAGATACCCGAGGACAGGCGGTGCTAGGAGGCGGAGATACCCGAGGACAGGCGGTGCTAGGAGGCGGAGATACCCGAGGACAGGCGGTGCTAGGAGGCGGAGATACCCGAGGACAGGCGGTGCTAGGAGGCGGAGATACCCGAGGACAGGCGGTGCTAGGAGGCGGAGATACCCGAGGACAGGCGGTGCTAGGACGCA